>NC_081798.1:13334523-13634523 GCF_963082965.1 Carassius carassius
ATTATAAGAAGAGCCTGTATGATACACACTTTCACGCTGGTGATGACAGACAGATTGAAGTGTCTTCGCTGCAGCCTGAAAGAAGAAATACAGCAGAATATTCTGTGTCATAATATTCCAGGGTTTTTTAATGGGTTTGCGCCATCGTTCTGACAAGGTGTCTTCCTACCTGGTGACATCCGTGTTGTGTGACTTCTTTTGCCGGTGTTCTCACGGTGATGCGGACGACATTCCCATTGCTCGCCCTGCCAGGTACAGCGTCACCTCTCCTGTTACACCTGTCAGTCACATCGCACCGCCTGCGTTCATTTGCCCTCTCTGTAGTCCGGGGCACAGTATGTATCTCTCTAGTGTAGATGTATGCCAAGAGTTGAAATGTGGATCATTTAGTGAAATGTATGCAGGTTCATGCTTATATTTGACTGATTAAGTCATAGTTAAAATTAGCATAATACACTTATGCCGCTTACATCTAAACTTTGTTAAGAGGCTCATTCAGCAAAATAAAAGATGAATCTCCATTTGAAAGCAACCACTAAACTCTCCGAACCAATCTGGACTTTCACCCAGTGTAATTACAGTCTAATGGGATTTTAAATCAGGACTGGGAAACTGCATTCATCAGCAATGCACAGACCATTTCTCCACTTAACAGCCATAAATACATTATGAGTGCGAAAGAAAACACAGGAAACAAACAACAGAAATGTGCCATGCTTTCTCTCTACACTCTCAGCCTCTCTCAGTAAAGCAGCTCTCTAGGTTTTTAAAACCCCAGTTATTATTTTGTTGTTATTCCATATACTGTACATTGGGGCTAAAAGGGCTGAGACCACATTGAAAGTCTTATTTTCTGTAAATTTCAGCTATATTAAGAAATTAAGAAATAAAGCAATGATTAGGATGATTTTTAAAAAAAATCATTTTTAGGAGAGTTACTCCTAGTTTTTTGGTCATTATTCAAATAAGCAAACTGATCATGTGAACTTCTTTACAGCAGAACTGGAACAAGTTAAATATTCAGATACTCTGAAATGTATTCATTTATGTACTTTGGGTTTATTTTGTATATATATATATATATATATATATATATATATATATACAGTACAGATCAAAAGTTTAGACACACCTTCTCATTCATAGTTTTCTTTATTTTCATGACTACGAAAATTGTAGATTCACACTGAAGGCATCAAAACTATGAATTAATACATGTGGAATTGTATATGGAATTATATACATAACAAAAAAGTGTGAAACAACTGAAAATATGTCATATTCTAGGTTCTTCAAAGTAGCCACCTTTTGCTTTGATTACTGCTTTGCACACTCTTGGCATTCTCTTGATGAGCTTCAAGAGGTAGTCACCTGAAATGGTCTTCCAACAGTCTTGAAGGAGTTCCCCGAGAGATGCTTAGCACTTGTTGGCACTTTTGCCTGCGGTCCAGCTCACCCCTAAACCATCTCGATTGGGTTCAGGTCCAGTGACTGTGGAGGCCAGGACATCTGGCGCAGCACCCCATCACTCTCCTTCTTGATCAAATAGCCCTTGATGCCTTCAGTGTGACTCTACAATTTTCATAGTCATGAAAATAAAGAAAACTCTTTGAATGAGAAGGTGTGTCCAAACTTTTGGTCTGTACTGTATATATATATATATATATATATATATATATATATATATATATATATATATATATATATATATAATATTCTGGCAATAATGACTAAAAGAGACTTTCAAAATCATTAAAAAAAAAATCACTCCAAACTTTTGAACTGCAATTATATGTAGTTTTGCACATTTACAATATGCCACTGCTCAGCTCTTTATCATCATCTCTTTTCTTGCCACTTGCTCTATTACTTCTATTTGTACATGCTGTGGAGTGACTGAATACAAGGTCAAGTGTTCTGAGATGGATGCTTCTCCTCAGACATGACCTCATCAGACAGTCATCATTTTTACAGACTCGACTAAATTATTAATAAGAGGATCCACTCAGTGACTACTGTAAACCTTTATACATCAGAACCCACTGCGTGAAAAGTCAAGTTGTTTTACTCACGCTGGTTTTGTTTAGATGCTAGAAGTGAACTTAAAGAGATGAAAATTCTGACATAATGTATTCACCCTCATGTCATAAGTGCAACAGTCTTGTGTGTATGTGTGTGTGAGAGCGTGTGGAGTTTGAATCTTTTACCAGAGTAGCGGTCCCCTAGCTCATACAAGTACTTTTTGATGAGCCTTTGTGTATTTGGTTTGTGGTCATACCAACAATTCTGTTATTCTGCATTACATCTTCCTCTCTTTCTCCAGCTTAAGTTTCTCTTTGGTTGAGATTGGTGCTAGCTTTCCTTCCCTCTAATGAAAAGAGCGTGCAGAACCCACTGTATAAGTTTCAGTAATGTATTGAAGGGCTCTGCATGTCTTTATTGGACTGATTGCTCATTTGCTGAAAAGAGAAAGATTGTTCCTTCCAGAGACGAGCTCTTTGATGTCTGATTTCAAAATGCCTCATGTCTCATTTTAACATGGATAAGACATTTTTATTGACAAGACTGTTGCTTTTATGCCAGTGATTTGCTTTAGCGAAATGCTTCGATCTCTACAGGAGGTCTGAAATGTGTCTTCACACATCTTTGCTTCATAGACACTCCTCTGTTTTTCATCATCATTTTTTTTTTTACCAAACAGGCCATCATGATTTGCTTAATTCAAAAGAAATGCTTTATCTTTGGTGTTTTTTTTTTTTTTTTACTCTTCCATGTGGACTTTTATCTTGGAGTGACCAGCAAGATGTTTTGTGTTCTGCTACAGTTCTAATATTAGCACACTAGCCAAAAGGAATAAAAACTACTATAAGCTGCAGGGGTTTAATTCTCAGCTTCTGTTCCACATAGTCATTGAGACGTATCTTCTCCTGTCCTCCACTCCTGTCTCTTCTTTACTGGGCTTCTGGAGTTTACTCGTAACTTTAGACTCTGACAAACCGGCAGAAATCCTGTAGAAATATAAGCTGTTATATTTCCATTATACTAAAGCCAAATGAAGCAAAGAATCTATTAAGAGAAAAAAATATATATCGAAATATTAGCTGGAAAATATTTACTTTATAGTGAGTAGACTGTGCATCTTTTGTTGTTGGATGTATAAATCTAAAAAGAAGCATTTTTAATTCAATTTAGATTTATTTGTATAAAACCTTTCACATCAAAGGCACTTTTCCAAAGTGGCTTTGCAGAAAATATTGCCTTACAAACCCCCAGTGAGTAAGATATTGAATTACTGTGGTGAGGAAAACTGTGAAAAATAAATAAGGTATTCTGATGTCTGAATTAATGTTTGTAAACAATTAATGAAGACTTCAGAAAAATATTTTAGATTTCTTTTGCTTTCAAAACAACTTTCTTTTAAAAGCTAGGGATATGTATAGAACAAAATAATTGTGATTAGTCTTTTGATCTTATTAAAGATAAATATTGTTAAATAAAAGATCAGTTTAGTTGTGTTGATGCCTGTGAGTCACAAAAAGCTCTTTAGATTTTGGAGCCGTGGTTAGAGCAGGAGATGCAGTTTTGATAATGGCCTGTTATATATAGCCTAGTATGTTTTCTATCCCCTCTGTTCTGTTCTATCGATCTAAAGTTGCAAAAGAAGAAATAAGATTCTTTTAGTGCACACTGGTTCAGGCTGTTTTTTTTTCTTAATCCAGTCAATTTTAATCAGAGGCCAAGTATTCAGTACCGTATTTTTACGTATTCAAGTATTCATTACCGTACACCTGAGTATAAGTCGCATCAGTCCCAAAATACGTCATGATGGGGAAAAAAACATATATAAGTCGCACCGGACTGTAAGTCGCATTTATTTAGAACCAAGAACCAAGAGAAACATTACCGTCTACAGCCACGAGAGAGCGCCCTTTCACGGCTGTAGACGGTAATGTTTTCTCTTGGTTCATGTCTCTCAGTTCATTTCTCTCGGTTCATGTCAAATTAATTTTGATAAATAAGTCGCACCTGACTATAAGTCGCAGGACCAGCCAAACTATGAAAAAAGTGCGACTTATAGTCCGGAAAATACTGTACTCATGGGAAGTCAGAGATGTGCTGACTCACTGAAGAGAATTAGCAAGAGGATGGATCTAAATCAGCTTTTGAACTTTCTGACAGTGTACAAACTCTCTTCATCTCTCCCTCGCTCACTTGCTCTCTTTTAAGCATGTTTGCATGGTTATTCTATGTGGCCCGTTTTCTGGTTACTGGTGGTGTGTGTGTGTCCTTTTCATTGTCAGCCCTGACAGCTAACAGTCTCTTTTCCCCTTGACTATGCCACTTTACGACAGACATGACACCTCTGTGGCTGCGTTCTAAATACCCTTCTTGGAGGATAAGGAAAATGAGGGAGGAAGGGGAGACAGGGAGGTTTCACTGTCACATGGAGCGCCTCTGGACTCTCCTAAAGATGTTTTAGCATGGTAGACCTGCACACTGAATCTACAGATAATTCTAGTCTCAGTTAGCCTGGTTAAGAATTGAGAATTAATGATGAAATAGCTAAATAAAGCAGTATAATTATATATTGCAGGGGTTCTCAAAGTCTACATTCAAAGGTCCAAATCAGAATTTTCATCAGTGTCAAAAGTCCGGACCAGAACAATTGGTTATTACAAAACTTGTTTTTAATAAACATAAATAACATGTATAACAAATAAACAATAATTTAAAAAATAAAATAAAGTGCCCTTTAGGGCTGGGACAACGCGTCGAGGTCATCGATGACGTTGACGCAAAAAATACGTCGACGCAAAATATGCGCATCGATTCGTCGACCTGTTTTTATTTCTCTAAAAAACGTTTGCAAAACGTTTACCTTATGTGCGCTGAATATACGCGATGGCCGGATCAACATTCTGTCCAACGTTATATAACCAATCCAGGGGTTTTTCTGCATTGATCTTTTTTTTTGGCGGGTGTCAAAGCCTTATTTGATCGGTGAGTGACAGTGACAGGGCGCGTACGAGAGAGAGCCCCGGCTGCGCGCGCACTCACAGTCTTCAAACAACACGAGCGCTTCTTGCTCTCTCTCTCCCTTGTGCAAAATCAAAATCATTAAACACGATAGAAAAAGGGCGAAACACCAAAGTTTCACGCGCAGTTTCACTCACAGTCTTCAAACTACACGAGCGCTCTCTCTCTCTCTCTTCCCCCACCCCTCGTGAATATTAACCAAAATCATTAGACACGATAGAAAAAGGGCGGCACGCCAAAGTTTCACGTGGAGCAATCGGAGATTTTTTTTTCTCCATGACAGGCTGCTGGCTCCCACTGTTAAATTTTTTATTTTTATTTTGGAAAAGCACTCTCTGTATTAGCTTAAAGCCCTAAAGTTTACATTGGTTACTGTATTCTTTCAATTGCTCTAAACAAGTATTTTGGGTGAACTTTTTTATTGAATGCTAGACATCAAGTTGTTGTTATTTTCATCTGAAAGAAGAACTTTTTTTCGGTAAGCTAGGCCCTATGTGTTCAGTAAGCTTGTTTCAGTAAGCTATGTGTTTTCAAGGCTTCAAGGTTTTATTGAATGCTATGCTCTATACAATTGCAAAGTAATGCATTCTTAGTCAGTCTTTTATTTTGTAATTTTAAGAGCAATAAACATATATTGCAATGTTAAGGAATTCATGTTTTTTTCATTCAGATATGTAAATCAACATGTATAAATTGTTAGTAGTCAATTAATGGGGAGATAATCGAAATCGTATCGGCCCGAAAAATTAATCGTTAGATTAATCGATGCATCGAAAAAAATAATCGCTAGATTAATCGTTTAAAAAATAATCGTTTATCCCAGCCCTAGTGCCCTTTGCATTCAAAATAGATTAATAACAATTTCAAAAGTGGCTAAACAATCAGTTTAAGTGTCAGCAATAGAGGTTGACTAATATGGGTTTTTATCTGGCCGATGCTGATATTTAGAAATCAGGGCAGCTGATGGCTGGTATATGACGCTGTACAAGGTTCCATTAGAGTATTAGAGTTCTAGGTTCCATTTTAATTTTCATTAAATATTAACAATCAAATGTATCTCTAATTAATTGATTTTATATAAAAAAAAAATAATTTACTAATTTCGTTTATTTTTCTAGAAATACTTGGTTGTGTATTTAAAATTTTCTGTTAAATTCTGGTCAATAACTTTTGTGTTAAATATTCATTTAAAAAATAATGTTTTAATAATATTTTAGGAGTAGTAGTAGTATCATTACAATATTAATATTTCAGTCACAGTTTCTTCCAACTGAACTTTTATTTTGAAGGGTTGCAGTGATAGTAGTTTTACTCAAAAGAAATGGTAAAATGCTCATGGAGTCACTCTCAGAGCAGTTCTAGCGATCATGTTCATGTACTTCTATATTGAGGTGGCAGAGGCAGAAAACACTGCGAGTGTCACTCGTGCTTAAATAGTATTTATCCAAAATTTTGCTAATTCCTTGACATTCCACACAGCAAATTCCATTTAATGACTGGATTCCGTTATTCCGTCCATGTTTTCAACATCACAGAAATCATAGGGCTCTGCACTTTTGTTTATTTTGGTGGCAATTCTTTTCACCCCAAACCTCCATTAATTTCCCAGCACGGTACATAAATTATGGTCAAATATATCCTCTTTCCTTGCTGGTTTCTAACTACCAAGTTATACTTTAAATACAACTTGAATATCTCAGTTTGGAATCAGCCGTTGTATAAAATAAAACCTTGGTCATACAAAATTCTTTATTATCAGACTGATGCAAATGGGCATTTTAACATGCTGAAACTGCATCGAATCAATTAGAACTGGTGATTTCACCACACACTTGCCATTTTTCTTTGCAGTATGCATGAGGCAGCATGTTCTCCACTGTGGCTTGAGCAGACTCCCACTGACAGACCAGCGACAGCTATCAGAGAGCAAAGGAAAAGCATATTCTATCACATTACTGTAAAGCTCTCTCTCTCTGTGTCAGTCTCTCTCTCTCTCTCCCTCTGACTCCCTCCATCTTTCTGTGCTGTGGATGACAGAGGCAGTCCTAACAGCAGAAGGTTCACACACAGTGGTGACAGACAGAAACCCAAATCTCAGACTAAGCCTCATGGGGAGGGTTGTCATGGATCGTTATTGCGCTCGTGCTCCAAACCAGAGCTGTGTGGTGTTTACGAGTGCACCATAGTCAGGGGAGATGGGAAGAAAAAGCTTGCAGAAATGCTTAACCCCTATTCTTGTTCTATTATATGTTTTAACTCTGTGAAACCTGTTGCTGTATGCTAGCTTTTCAGAAACAAAAAGTGACTACTTTTGTTGCATTTCCTGATAGAGTAGGTTGCAGATTTAGTAAAGCTAAAAAACTAAAACTACAGTTTTCCCCTATCTGCTGTAGAGGACCACGAGGACTTCTACATCTGTGACTCATTCTCCTTCTCAGCTCCTTTCAATCTCCATTCTCCACCATTTTCCTTCCCCTTTGAATAACTCTTTGTTAGCTATGATGCCACTTAATCAGTGACAGGATGCTGAAAACTCTTTTCCCCCGAATGAAAGATTTTTCAACTCAGTTCCTGAATTTAAATTTAAATCCAGAATTGTAATTTGATTGTAGAAGTAGAACTAAAATGAATTTAAAATCAAAGTTTGCATGATTGTAATTTTTAAAACTGAAGGTGGATGGATAGATGATAGACATAGACATATAGGGTCCTATGATTTCTGCAATGAAGAAAACGCAGATGGAATTGCGGAAATTCAGTCATAAAATGCACATTTTTATTATAAAAAAAGGGAAACAACAAATAAATAAATTTGTTTTTGTTGTTTTTATATACAAAATCAGTCATTTAAGAGATGCTTTGTTTATAAATCTTGTAAAATTGAACTTGAAAAGCCGAATTTTGGTAAAAAAAAAAAAAGGTATCTAAATTTAAGGGGAAACCATATTTCATAGGGCCTTAAAAATATTTTTGTTAAAGTTTTAATAAATTGCTGTTAAATTAAGTTTCACGATTTCAATTAATCAGACATAATTTCTGATTAATAAAACTTAATTCAACCCTTAAAACAGAGTCTAGGGAAAGTAGAACATAAACGGTATCCAGAAAAATTATATTAATCAACTTTCTAGATCAGCTTAAAGGTCCCATGACATGGATTATTTTCTTTTTTTAAATGCTTTTTTTAATGTTTCCTTAGGTGTACTTATATTGTTAGTATGATTTTTACATTAAAATTTAGAAATAAAAAGCATTTTTATATCCTGATATTAGCCCTCTGGCTTGAATGCTCTGTTTGAAGGGGCGTGTCTGCTGTGAGACTCCGAGTAAACGACAACTGTTGTGATTGGCTGACATCTTTGCATTCGAAATGCGTATTACATGTGGAACTCCTCTCAAATATATATATATATTTTTTTTTTACTATTACAGCTGTTGAGATTAACGAATCGTGGAAGTGTTGATTATATAATTATTTTTTCGATCTTTTCCCATCACATGAAAGGCTGCAGTGATGAGCATTGAATAGACAGAGTCTGTTTATCGCGTGAATGCAGTGATCTCGTCATTATTGCAAAACGTTTTCTCTCACAAAATGCTTTCACCACAACTAACAGCAAACACATGAATACAGTAAGAGCTTTGTTGTGCAGCATAACAGCGTCATTCATTGTAACGGCAGTTTAGGCAAGAGTGATGATATACACGCGATGTATGATTGACAGCTCCAAAAAAATAAAGGGAGCATTCTTTGATCGCTCTCTGTAGTTAAATCACAATTTAAATAACAGATTTGTTTTATGTTACTAAGAGAAACAACGTGAAGTTGATCGTTTAGTCACTGGCTTGATTCACTGATGCATAAACAGTATTAAACGATTTAGAAAGAAAGTCTGTGTGAACTTGAATAATTAGCTACACATCAGAAATCACTGATCACAGATCAGGCATTAATGAACACTGTTACTCACTGTTTGTGCCGGTGCTGTCGAATCCATATCATAAAAGTCTGTTTGTAACGCCTGTGCTGACATTGCGACTGAATTGTATGTAAATATTTGGGCGGGCAAAGCAGAGAAAGGGGAGGTAACATTTCTCCTAACAACGTCACAAGGAGGAGATTCCAGATCAGCCCGTTTGAGCTTCCATTTTCTCAAAGACAGAGAAAGATAGCAAAATCTCGATTTACACCGATTAAAATTTCTAGAAACTTGGGGACCATATACAGGCTAGGGGAACTCATATTAATGTTAAAAAACCTCAGACAGTGAAAATGTCATGTCATGGGACCTTTAAGAAAAAAAAAACAGGTCTGTTAAAAGCAATGAGCCTCTCGCAACTCTGAGGCCTTCACGCATGCTGCTCTAGAACTCATCTGTGTCTTTATTGCTTTGAAGCTTATGAAAGTCTCCATTAAAGCCTGTTCAGTCCAGATAAACAACAGCCCTAGTGCTCTAGTGGAACTTCTGTCTACCCGAGGGCTTGAAACATTCCTGTTTTTGTCTGATCTCTCAACCCCCGTCTCTTGTTAAAGAGGATATTTAAATGTGGTTGTGGGTTCAATCACTATTCCACCTCACATTGGATTTTAATTTGAAATGGCTGGCATTCATCTGAACACTCTGTAATGACCATACAAACTTAATTACGCTTATAATCAGGAGGCCCACTCAGACTCAATCCCCCCATGAGTTGTGGTGGTCTGCTCCAGGCTGCATCTCCTCATCTCCTGATGAAGGCACTGAGGCCAGTTGACCTCTGTGAATATTCAGATTAATTGCCTCCCCTCTTTCTCACTTCTCTCTCCTCCTCTTCTGCCGCTTTCAGCCATTTTAGATATTTGGAAGCCTTTCCGTAGCAGTACGCTCACAGGAGTGTGTGTATGTGTGTGTCGTACTTTCTGCCTGCTCAAATTCTTGCGCTGAGATTTTGATGAATGAGAGAGGTTGTTTGGTGTGTGTGTTTCTGTGTGTTTGGGTTGGATAGTAGGGGTTTGCTGAGTAAACAACAGTGCACAGAGTTTGGAACAGAAGCCTGACACCTCAGTGTTATTTTGTGAATTTTAAACCCAGTTTTCACTTAAACACCTCATAAGCGCTGAGCAGATCTTTCATGGTTATAGAACATACTGTAACACTTACACAGTCACACATTTACCCTGCAGCATAAAAACACCAGAACTGTAATACACACTTTTATCAGTAACAGTTACTGACACTAAAACAGCAACTGACACTAAAACTATTCACAGTCACATTGAGCATCAGTTGTGTGTGTGTTGTGTGTGTTGTGTGTGTTGTGTGTGTGTGTGTGTGTGTGTGTGTGTGTGTGTGTGTGCGTACGTGCGTGCGTGTTTGGTCAGTCTCTAAACAAAATGTATACACACTTTTGCCAATTTCATGCTCTAATGTAAAGAATAAACTGAATATTAAAGCATTTTCTTGCAATAGACATATACTCCACTATTTAGAGGATTGGGGTTGATGTTAATGTGCAGTGTTTTAAAGAAGATCATCATGCACCCTATGCTCAATAAAGACTGCATTTATTTGATCAAAATAAAATGCTAACATTTTGAAATATGATTACAAAACCTTTTCTTTTTAATAAAGAGAAGCTGAATAGAAATATTATGTTTTGTGAGAGATAGTGTGTGTTTAGATAGAGACAGAGATTATTTTTATTATGATTATAATCATCATATTTTAGTTATAAAACATTATACTTACAATTTGTTAATTAACAAATTAACAGCAGTACTTAAGAGTTAGAGTAAGTCAGATTGTGTAGATGCATTATAAAGCGTAGATGCTAAGCTTATAAATGATTTATATTGTGTCAAGTAAATTTTTTTGTTATAAACTATTTCCCAGGTGAAAATAACATTTTATAATGCAAAAAAAGCACAATTATTGTAATATCTGTGTAAGTGTGGTGTGATGTTATTTCAGTTACATGTATTTTCACACAGAGTAAATTGGCTTTAACAATACTAATGGCTTTAGAATTCACAACTTTAAAAAAACACAAAAACATATACTTCTTATTTAGATAGAAACAGTAATAACTGCAAGGAAACAAATCTCTCCTTACATCACACAGTAACACAGAAGTTTAACTCTGAGCAGGGGTGATTCTGTGATTTTTGTTTGTAAATATATACCATAATTCCTCAAATAAAAGCCGGGGCCTTTATTTACCTGAACTGCTGAAGGTAACAGGCTTTTAATTTGAAGCATGCTTTTATTAGAGGCAGGCCTTTATTTCTAATTCCATCTGTTTGATAAGTAATTGTTTTAAATAACCAGTTTTAAATTAAAAGCAATAGCGTTCCAGGACAGAGATCATAACATTAGCACAGAATCAGTTCAGAATCAATCGCCAAATGAATCAGTTCGGTTCAGATGCGCTCTGTGTCAGTCTGCTTCACGCAGAATCATGCATGCGCAATATCATCAGCTCCTCGGGTCTCAAATCGGACGCGTCCGACAGAAACAGTTCTCGGTTCAGTGTACTGGTGATCCGAAAACCGATGCAACCGGTTCTTGCCTCGAGAAAGAGAAACGCTCCGGCAGTGGGCATGTACGTTTGTTATCTGGCTCTAATGCACAAATTTTCCCCGGCCTTTATTTAAGACCGGCCTTTATTTGTCCGTGTTGACCATGCCCCCGGCCACTATAAGAGGCCCGGCGTTTATTTGACTACCGGTTTTTATTTGAGGAATTACGGTATAAATGTTTGACTAATAGGTTAGGGTGGTATACTAAACGTATTGCATTATTCCACTCTATTGCATAGATGGCTATGACATTTGAGTAATGAATAAGCCAAAGACTAGATTTCCTGATCTCTGATGTATCTCTCTCTCTGCACTTGTGAAGGTAGAAAAACAAAGTTCTTTAAGATTGCTTGCATTAAAGATTTAATTGCAAAAGTTAAAGGCACTGAAGCCCACTGTTTCTGTCAGCGGTAAGTTTTAATTTATAATGTTTGTGATAGCTTACTTTTAACGTAATAAATGTAGGCTATATGCTGTGGTTAGTTTGCCACTTGCTTGAGTAACTTACAAATCTAGTTGAATAATACACGTGCATTTATTAAAATGCACTGAATAATACACTTTTTATATTTAGAGTTTAAACATGAATATGTCTATAACCGATTGTATTACTGTACTCTGATAAAAGAGGATCACAGTGTTGAAAAAGCATTTTCGGTAATGATGTTTTGATTTGAAATCAAAATAATGGATGTTTGCAATAGTGGATGCAAACACATCCTGTGAGAAAGCACAATGAGTCCTTACTGCTTCTGCTTCACATAAGTAAAGCACATGGACTGCATATCCACTACAAGTATGTGTGAAACAGGCATTAGTCACAATATCAAATACAAGCCAGTCTTGCTTTGATCCATTGTCAGTGGAAAACAATCTCTCGCTAACGCCAAGAACCACCGTGACTTTTTGAACGTGACCACAGGTATGTGTCAACACATTCTCGGGTTATGAAGAATAAAAAACGCAAATCTTCCAAAATAAAGCAGCAATATCTTCTCAGGTAAAAGTAATTAGAACCATGCCTAGGAAAAAGCTAGCCAACACATTGCTCTGACCTTATCAGCCCGTTTGTATTGTATTATTTGATTCGCTCTTGTCACTTATGATGGAACAGCTAATCACTATGATCTCATCTTCAGAAAATATTATTTTATCCGCTTGCATCAGAAACAATGAATCTCTTTAAAAGCTGGCTGTTGTTCTCACAAGTTTTGCTCACCAAATGGCAACTTACTCACCAATGCCAATTTTTACTCTCATTTGGTGCTTGGTGAGTGTTAATTTTAGGCCCTGTGTGTAAATAAAATCACTTTTACTTTACACCAGTAGTATTTATTGCATGCCATCTCTCACCAGTTTTGACCTTCCTTTGGAAATGGAAAATGGTGCTAAATTCCTGTAGACGTTTCTCTGTAGACACGCTCACACAGAGGGCTTTTGTCTTCTTAGCCTGGATCATTGGATCTACTCTTTGTTAAGTCAATAGTCCTTCAGGGCCAACAAGCGAGTCTCCAAATGACTGTACCTGTAAACACCCAATATACACTGGTACAATTCAATTACTCCTGTTTCTCTGTTCTATGAGGTCAAGGGAAATGTTCACTCTCTCAATTGATTCAAATCAATAATTTCAATCTAATCTGCAGCCTGTCCTTGCCACCACAAGCCATTGCATTGTCTTTATGGATTATTGGTACATCAGATACAAGCTTTTCTTTGTGTCCCATACATCATTAGCCTCCAGAGGACTTCTGAATATTTCTGCCGTACATTCAGGTGGTATTTTAGAGAGCTGTGTGAACAAAGATCTCTTTGGTGCATGATGTTGTTCAGCCTGTTTTGATCTGGCTTTATTTCATTGATGAAAAGCTAGTCAGAGGTCAACCGCATTAGTCTAAGGTCACTGATTTGTGTTCATGCTTCCCTCGGATGATGCTTTACCAATAAGAAGAGAGAGGACCATTTGTTCTGGTCCTCATTTAGACATGGAAGGAATTGATTTATTTCTATTTAAGAACTTCTGCTTAAAGACATTTTCTCCATCAAGCTCTCATCTTAATTGCAATTATTTAAACATGCCTCAAGTAAATTCATCATGCTAAGTGTGATGACATCAATAATAAGCATTGATTATTGCATGTATTGTTGCAACACAGCAAGTTTGAATATATGAGTATAAAAGCTACTGCATAGGTAAAGTTTTTATTTTATTTCTGTTTTTTTAACACTTTACAATAAGGTTTTATGCATTAACTAACATAAACTAACAATTAGCGATATATGTATAAAACATTGATTAACCTTTGGTAATGTAAAACTATTCATGGTTTTCATGTTAATTCAAGGTGCATTAATTAATAACAATTACAAACATGCATTAGTACATTTTCAAGGTAACATTGACTAAATTTCATGCCATAGGAATATAATGTTTTTATTTATTTATGTATTGTGTCTGTGTGAAATTGTACATATTTTAGTCTTAGCCAACCTAAGTTAAAGAAAAACAAAATTAAAATAAAATGGCATCATTTGTATAGTGATGTTTTCTTTTCCCCAGATCTATCCCTTTAAATGTGCCGTTTATGATCTCTCCTCAGCTCTGATATAAGATTATAGTCTGTCTTTCTCTGTCTTGGCAGAGGTTTCCATGACGTTCTACAGAAGAAGGAGCTTATTGGTGCATGTCTTTTTAATTGCTCCGTCTTTGGCCGGGGGTAGTATAAAAATATACACGCGTTCTCACACACCCACTCAGTGCACATGTACACAAAAAAAAAACATGCACATCTCACCGGACAGTCAGGCTTCAGTTAATTTGCATCTTTTTTCTCTCTCTCTTCTTATAACGGATCATCTGTGACCTTCAGCAAGGTCTTGGATGAGGTGTAATTGTGATGAGATGCTTGCCACAGTGGTCCAGGAGCTAAATTAACCATTAGTATTGCCCAGAAGACTCCCACCGCTGAACTGTTGTCTAGTATAATGATGTGTTGTTCACTACACCACTGTTACACATGAAAATGTGTGGCATGTAACTTTACCGCTCACTCGTTAGCCTCACTTGATATGAGGTCTGAAAGTGTTGGCAAATGCGTTAAAGTGTTTTTGTTTTTATGTGTGTGTGTGTTTGTGTGCAGTGAAAATGCGACTTGTACTGCTATAAATCGGTCCCTCTGTTTCAAATGTCAGGCTGCTTCATTATTAATCTCAGCATGTGGTGGAGAGAAACGCAGCAGTAGGTGTTTTTTTGTTTGTTTATGAAGAATGTGCGAATAATGCTTTTGCATATTTTATTAAAGTCTGTTTTACATCTTAAAAATCTCATTTTTTTCAGAAGCATCGTTGCGATCTAATTAAATGGAGGAATGTTTTCAGTGTGCTGTTTACAGCTTCACGCATGGGCAGAACCATCAAGAGGGTTCTCTTGTTAAAAGGGCGAGCATGCTGATATTTCTCCTCCTGTTTGTAAGGGAAACGGGCATGTGCCGGGCGAGGGATGAGGCGAGAGAGACTATGTCAGAATGGCAATGAGAGTTGACCTTTCACGAGTGCATGAGGCATCTGCTCTTATCACCTATGCCAAAAGTCTCATTAGAGATTATGAGCTGAAACAATTCGCCTTCTTTTGCCTCCGTAGCCATTTGTTTAAGTTTAATTAAAAACATGTGACCTTCAACCTGCTTTTAAACTGTCTGAATCAGGCTTCTTTTGTTTCTACTTGGGTTCTATTGACCGGAGCAGGATTAGGCAGGCTGATTTGATTAAATGTACCACAGCTGTTGACATTAGTGGCGTTATTATTGTTGTGTTAGAGATACAAAAGGCAGCGCAACAGTTGGCCCGATTTCATAGAAGAACATTTAGCGCCCAAGGGTTAACGCACCGTTCAAAAAGGAGAAAAATGAACCTTTGCATTGTGTAAATGTCAATCTCAGAAGAAAATAAAGCCCATATCCTGTTAAATAGACGGAAGTGTACCTTTTCTCAACCTTGTGTGATTGACAGATGTATTGTTATGACCATTAACTGTAAAGCTTTATAATTACTAAATGGACAGTTGCTGCTTTAGCCCTGGTGAGGGATTGAGGTTAGTCATCATATTAGTTCTCTCAGAAAAGTTGTCAGTTTGAAATCATACAAACTTGAAATATAATAATATATAATTATAATTACTTAGTAGGAGTGCAGTATCAGTAAAGTATATAAACATCAATATCACATACAAGAAAATAGGACTGCAGTGCATTTGCTAGAAATTCAGATTACTCTTACTCTTACTCTTACTCAAACCACTGCAAAATAATGTCTGTGTGGCTTAATCACTTCTCAAATAGTAGAGTGTTATGCCAGAAGTCCATTTGAATGAAAGTGATTGTTAAATGTAATATGTAAAAGTCAAATAATCAATTGTTTGAGTCTTGGCTTTACAAGTTTTCTGTAGTCAGCTTGTATTGGAGGTGTGTAGATGCGGCCTGTGTGGAGAGCAGACTAAGGAAAAGGAAGCGTGTTCGAGTGGGGAAGAGACTGGGAGAGGAGCATACGTTTTAGATGCGGACAGCCTGTTTACCAGAACGGCCCTGTCTGCTTGTTAAAGAATGCTCGAGAGCCTGATGGAGCCGCCTGTAATATGATATGGCATATGAGATTTTATTTTTAGGACAGAGAAGCCTCCATAAGAAAGGTTTATGGGGTTTTGAGTGGGTTGATCTTTTAAAATATTCAACTTCAATGAAATATGGAGCATGACTTGAGGCTGTTTTGAATTCATAAGTACGTTTCACGAGGTTGGATGTGCATATTGAGAGCTGTCGAAGGCAGCTGAGAGGAAAGCCTGGCGACTTGAGGAGTCCGACTCAAAGCGTTGGGTGGAGCAGAGAGGAGCGAACTTCTAAAAGTAATTTACAACAAGAGTTCTGTTTGATCTGATGATGTAACATTTCACCTAATCAGAATCCAAGGTTTTGCTGCAATGGATCTGAATATTGATTTTAAAATGCAATTCAGTCGTGAGTGACCCTTGACTGAAATATTTTTACCATGTTAATAAGCAACCAGCAGAGACTTATGGAAAACTAGTCTATAGTCTGTAATGAGAAGAGAAGTTAATAGCAAACATCAGCTATCAATGAAGTGTTGGTCGTTTGCCTCAGTCATTAGGCAGCGTTAGCTGTTAACTGTGTTTGGAGGTAGTAATACATTACAGCAGAATCCGATCAATTACGACCACCCCACCCATAAGTCCCATCTCTGTTAACTGACAGTTCACTGTCTGCACCCCTCCGCTCAATACCCTTCTTCATTTTCCCTCGCTCCGTCTGCAGCTCATCAGTCAGTCTACTCATTAACCTAAAGGACTTTGATGGGAGAAAAAGGGAGCGATAGAGAGAATGATGGAGAGAGGAAGCGTCTAGGGAGAGAGAGCACACAGACTGGACTAGGCCTGAATCAATATCACTTCATGACAACAGACAGGAAGGGAGCCAGTGAGGAAGAGAATTAGTGAATTTTAGCAATGTTTTGGTGTGTTCACACCAAACACGACTTTAATTATTTACATGAGTAGATTACTTACGAAGTCAATGCAAAGACACTACACAATAGAGGTGCATTCGCTCCAGGCAACGTGAATGATGCGAAATGTGCAACGCATGTGCCGCAAATGTGCAAAATTTGCCTCAATTGTGTCTTTCACACAATTCGTCCTTGTGCAAGGCAATCAGCAAAGAGCTTATTGACACGACCATTTATAACAGAAAATGGAAGAGAGCACTTTTGAGCCATCTAGTCACCCGAAGAAAATGTATGATATAGATATGTGGAACATAGTCAAGTCAAGTCAAGTCACCTTTATTTATATAGCGCTTTAAACAAAATACATTGCGTCAAAGCAACTGAAAAACATTCATTAGGAAAACAGTGTGTCAATAATGCAAAATGATAGTTAAAGGCAGTTCATCATTGAATTCATTGATGTCATCTCTGTTCAGTTAAATAGTGTCTCTGCATTTATTTGCAATCAAGTCAACGATATCGCTGTAGATGAAGTGACCCCAACTAAGCAAGCCAGAGGCGACAGCGGCAAGGAACTGAAACTCCATCGGTGACAGAATGGAGAAAAAACCTTGGGAGAAACCAGGCTCAGTTGGGGGGCCAGTTCTCCTCTGACCAGACGAAACCAGTAGTTCAATTCCAGGCTGCAGCAAAGTCAGATTGTGCAGAAGAATCATCTGTTTCCTGTGGTCTTGTCCTGGTGGTCATCTGAGACAAAATATAAGATTCTTATATTCTATATACATAGAAACCAATTATATTCAGTTGTAATGGTAGTTGTATTTTACAGAGCTACTATCAAAAAAAATAAATAAATAAAAAATTGTCAGTGTATATACAGTAGTAAAATGTACTTCGGTGTTTGGCTTATCCAGGAGAATTTGGGACTTCCACAATGGGTAGACCATTGTTGATCATATGATGGTTTTTTTCACGCTAATGCAGTAAAACACGTGAGTAATCTAGAGCAAGTGATGCGATGTGCATTTTCGCTTCACTCTCGGTGCGAACACACCATTATATTTTGTTGTATAGTATGTGTATAGTTGAATAATGTCAGTTAGATTTGATTATTTTAACTATAATTGTAATATTCAAAAGACAGGCGGTTTACATTATGCCAGCAATTAAATAAGTAGTAATAAATAATTAATAGTGATTATTAAAAAGTAATAATTATTTAATAGCTGCTTATGTTATCTGAAATCGACCAGCTTTATGGTTCTTTGTGTTTAAATTTATAAATGTTTATACATTTAAAAAAAAAAAAATTGTTTCAACTTTGGTCTGGTCGACTAAAGTTATATGCCTTTTCAGAGTAAAGTAGGTTAAAATGAATAAATATGGCATGACAAATATTGACTAAATTTCAAACATTTTCTTTGGAAAACAAAAACTATAACTTAAAAAAAGAAAGGAAAAACTTTGGAAATAGTGGAAAGATGGAGTGTGACAGTTGTAGACAGCGATGTAAATGAGGGTGGGCTGGATTGAATAATTACCCATCCCTGCAGCACCAGGCAGACAGACGTCCTGTAGCAGAAAATATTCAGGAAACTCATCAGGTTTGGCATCCAAAGGAAGATTCCTTCTCTCTAATTACTTTAAACCCAAACCCAGCTTCCTGTTCTGCAGAGCTTCACAGAGACTGCCAGTGTGACGACTAATTTCGTTTGAATCTTTGCTAATTGTGCAGCTCTCCAGCCATTCGCCCTAGTTACCGCAAGCAGATTCACAGTGACAGATATACGTTACTTCCAATTAGAGGTACTTTTTCACCCACATGTATGTATCAGCACAAAAATGTTCATGAACTTTTGCATTGCAGTAGAGCAGCTCGTGAAGAGAGCCCGGTCCTGATCTCAGCGAACTGTCTGTCTCACTTAGCGACTGTCAGGTGACACTCTGCTGTGTCTCATATCTGTCACTAAATCAGTTTCCCACTGTCTTTTTAGCCAGTTTATGTCTGATATTTTGTATCTGTGATGTCAACAGAGCGTATTCGACTGGGTTGACCAGAAGAAACCTGGCCTTGAATTTTAGCTTTTGTTTCTGAAGGTGAAGATGAATTCAGGAAACCTTTGAGAAGACAGACAGGGAACTTTTGTAGTAAATAGTCATTTATCAGACACTTGTGTCCTAGAATGGTTCCCAGGATACTTATTACTGGGACAGTAGCCCTGTAACATCCTGGGATTGTTTACTTCCCAAAGGTACAATGGTGATAGCTAAAGGACTACTTTCTCGGGTTTTGAACCATTTAGTTATTGGCCTCAATCTTTAAACACTATACAGTATGTTGGTCCAGGACCTTAAAGAGATTACCAGAACATAATTTATTTTGCTTTTTAACTTTTGCTCTATTTAATACAGCCATGCTAATGAATAAAATGATTTATTTATTTATATAAAGTATTGCTTTGAAACAGTATATAACTTATTTAGTCTCGAACATACTACTGCTTGTATATACAGTCTGCAATTATTGAGCTGTATATTTTGCATGTTTTTTTATTTGTATACATTTTAAAATGTTTTGTTCAAAATGTTTTACATTTATTTAGACTTTGGTCTAGTCTAGGATAAAATTATATGTCTTTCCTCTGTCAGTAAAATACATTAAAATTAATTATTATGGAATGAAAAAATACTGACTGAATTTAAAGCTCTCTTTATACTCCAAATGTGTATGACTTTATTCTACTGAACACAAAAAGAAGATAATTTGAAGAGCTTTGTTAAACCAAGTGATTTTGGTGTTTATTTCTAAAGATATCTTCTGTGTTCCACAGAAGGTCATACAGGTTTGAAACAACATGAGGGTGAGTAAATGATGGCACAATTAGCATTTTAGGGTAAACAGTCCCTTTAAGACAGATAAATCACATTTTAATCAAATCACTGCATGAAATGAAAAGTCCACCTGAAACAATGAGTTGACAAGAGTTGTGTTTTAGTTATATTAAGCAATCAAATTGGTGGTAATGGTCTCAGGTCATATCTGCAATGTAGCAATGATTAGGATGGGAATGTTAGAGAGTGGCGTGTATAGAGGGACCATATAGAGTGGTTCATGTAGGTTGTCTACAAACCGGAAGGTTGGTGGTTCAATTCCCGGCTCCACCTGACCAAGTGTCGAGGTGTGCTTGAGCAAGACACCTAACTCCAGCTGCTCCCGACGAGCTGGATGGCTGACACCGCAGTCGGTGTGTGAATGAGTGTGTGAATGGGTGAATGTGAGGCAAATTGTAAAGCACTTTGGATGGCCATGTGGTCTGTTGAAAGCGCTATATAAATGCAGTCCATTTACCATCAGACTTCCCTGGGGTCTGATCCTCCTGATTCCCCCCAAATGCTTGTGTTTGTTGTGCTTGTAAGGGAAGATCTAGGTGCTGTCCAGGTGCTGTCCAACCAATTTCTGTTTTCTTGTAAACCTTTTGTTTTGGTAAGATACAGTCATGTTCAATTAGTCATATGACTGGGTCAGACTTCCCCAAATACATCCCCCTCTCATTTTGCTGAAAGTTCTGTCCTCAGATTGAATCGTTTGTTCGTTTATCCTGCATCTTTAAGGCTGGGTTTGTCTGTCTATTATTGGTCTTGTACTGGTTTGTTTGGGCAGACGATTGCTAGTTAGAGTGTGTATGTCAAAGTAAATTACTTGAGAGTATGTGTGCGCAACACAAGCATGTGAATCACAAATAGTGACCTTTCTCTGACCTGAAATAGCTGAATCGCTCTCAAGTACGTACAAACTGTATGCTGTGCAGTGTTTAGCTCTTTTAACTGCTAATGTTGTTCAGAATGCCATACTGATTATTTTGTCAACATCAAAGATTTCTCTAGAGTCTCTCTGATGCTGAGATACAGATGTTTCATCTCAAAATCATGAAACAGCACAACATGCATCTCTCTCTCTGTCTCTCACTCTTTTTCTCTCCCCTTATCCCCTAAACAAATATCATTTGGTGACATATTCTTCTCTCCTTGGGTTCAAGTAAGCATTAAGCCGTTTTCATTTGTAATTAATTTTTGTGAGGCACTGAATGCTGTGGGATTACAACTCCCCACTGCTGCTCTTTGTTAAATACTCTGATTATTCAATACAACTGCTGCACAGAGAGAAAGAAAGAGCGTTTATGCAGGTATACACACTGGAGTTGGAGTTCAGATCACACCCAGACTTAGACCCCTTTAAAGGGGTAATATGATGCTGCTAAAAAGTACATTATTTTGTGTATTTGATTTAATGAAACGTGTTTATGCGGTTTAAAAAAAACACCATTTAAAAAAAAATAAAAAAACATTTTCCACATACTGTACATTATTGTTTCTCCTCTGTGTCCTGCCTTCTGAAACATGTAGATTTTTACAAGGCTCATCTGTCTGAAAAGTGAGGTGTGCTGTAATTGGCCAGCTATCCAGTGTGTTGTGATTGGCTGAATACCTCAAGCATTTGACAGAGATGTTATGGCCCTAAACATACTGTGATGTCCTGTCCGGCCGGAGCGACGAGACATAAACAGTCCAACCGGTTGACCGATGATGCCATCTCCACTGCCGTCCACTCAGCACCCACACATATAGAGAAAAAAGACTCATACATCAGAATGCTGTTCATAGACTTCAGTTCAGCATTCAACACAATCATCCCTCAACAGCTCATTTACAAACTGGTCCAGCTGACCCCAGCTGGTTATTTTTTTTGTCCATACAATCTTCTTTGTTCTGCAGACGAAAAGGCATGCATGTTTAGAATGGCTTGATTAGTAAATAATGGCATAATTTTTTTTTTTGTTTTTTTTACAAAAATGAAGATGAATTGTTCACCGTCTTATGGCTTGATTTGTTCTACATATATCTAGTATTTTTAAAGATTATGTCTGCTGTTTTCATCCGTACATTGAAATTCAGTAGGGTCCAGATCCTTCAAACCCCCAAAAATGACACAAGGCTTGCATGAAATTGAAAGTTGACTGCTAACTCATGTGTTTTCTGAAGCAAAGTTAAAATATATATATATATATATATACATATATATATATATATATATATATATATATATATATTTTTTTTTTTTTTTTTTTTTTTTTTTTTTTATGAAAACATACACTGACATTGAATATGGTGACATAAACCTCAAACTTCATGATACTTGGTCGTGATATGCAACAATCAATGACGTTTTAATTGACGTTGAGCTTAGTTGAAACATTCAACAGTTGAAGTATGTTGTGGTCTGCAGATAAAAGTAAGTTATAGAAGTTTGGAAAGACATGAGTTTGAATAAATTATATCAGATTTTTTATTTTTGGGTACATTATTCCTCCAGAAGTTGTTAAGGTGATTCCTACTTTGGCAAGCTGGTCTTGTCTTTGACCAAAAAAACAAGATCCAGACCCAAGCCACTTTTGTGTGATCTCAATGCCTCAAGATCTCTGATACACAAATGCATGCAAATACACCCACACAAAGGCACATAAAACACAAAGAGATGCACACGCAACATACAATGTCTTAGGAGAAGAAACTGGAACCTCTTAATTATGCTTTTTAACTGTGAATCATTGCTTATTCTCTTTTTCCGGTTCAGTGTTGACACTAGCTGATCCCAGAACAACACATGGACCTGCTTTGATATGCATGACTCTTGCTTGGGTTCAGGGGTTACGCTTCTACTTCAGCTTGGCAATTAGAAGGTCACAGCTTCTCCGGAACCTCCTCTCCTCCTCGTTTTTATCTTTGTAATATTTGTATCTTTATAAATGCCTTCCCACTGTCATAAATGTCAGACAAAGACCATTGAAACCCATAAAAAATGCTTTACCTGTGGCACCAGTGGGTGGCTGTTGGCTGCCCGGTGGATGAGGCATGTCTCTGCTGATATGCTTAATTACTGCTTAACTCATGTAAGCATAAGGTATAATGTGCAGGTCATCGCTCTCTGAGTCCTTCAGTCAGACAAAGAGGGACGTTAGAGCATCATAGGTTCTGAATTACATCCCTCTTTATCAGTCAGGGCTCCCCTCATCATTTAAGTGCCATCGCATCAAATACACACACAGTCTCTGGTAGTCTGACATTGTTTGCCATTTGCACAGAACCAAACCCATATTCTGTCGCCCAGGGTTCCCTGTTATTCATGTGGCAGCCCATAATCACGTCCCTGTGCACCGTAAGGCATCAATTAAGGCATTATGTATTACCAGTAGTTCTGGTCTAATTCACCCGCTCAGAATTAGCTCTGATTTCCCTTGACCTTGTCCGCATGTGCCATCTCCCCTTTTTCCACCTAAATGTAGATAAACGAGTGTGCACAGAGTCCAAACGAGAGAGGGCCAGTAGGACAGCCCGATCATTAAGCTAAATTTAGTCTTCAAACTGTAGTGTTATGGCAGCTTATGTTGCTGCAATAATTCACAGTGGGCCAGTTTATTTTTCTATGCATTTTCCATAGAAAAACTACATCCTCAGGACTTTAAATAGAGCTTCTCTGTTTTTTTTGTTTGTTTGGTTTTTTACGTGAACTTAGGTTGTACTTTGGGCATTGGACATTTCTTATCCTTATCAGTGGTGAAAACAGTTGTGCTGCTTAATATTTTTTCGCAGCCTTTAAAAGAACAGCATTTATTTGAAAAACTAAACTTTTCTGTTTTATTGTGGTAGTTACTGTAACTTTGTGTAATATGAGTTCTACTTGGTTTGCATATAAACAGTATATAATATCATATACAGTGCCATTCAAAAGTTTGGGATTTATAAGATTTGTAAAGTTTCTTATGCTCATCAAGACTACATTTATTTGATCAAAATAAAAAAATGCTGTTATTTTTAACTTTTTATTCATCAAATAAATATCACAGGTTTTATATATATACTGTGTGTATATATATATATATATATATATATATATATATAGCAGCACAGCAGTTTCAATACTGGTAATAAATCAGTATATTAGAATGATTTCTGAAGGATCATGTGACACTGAAGACTGATGTAACGGCTTATGAAAATTCAGCACTGTGTCACAGAAATAAGTGGTATTTTAAAGTATATTAAAATAGGAAACCAATGTTAGAAATTGCAAAACAGTTTCACAATATTGCTGTTTTTTTTCTGTATTATTGATCATAAGAGACTCCATTAAAAAAATATATATAAAAAAAAAATCTTACTGATCCCAAACTTTTGAATGGCAATGTACATCACATGATTCTCCAGAAGTCATTCTAATATGCTGATTAGGATATTACTGATAATGATGTATGTTTTGTATGTATAGCACAAAGTCCCATCAAAGGAGTATCACTAGCGTGACCTTGTTTCTCCCACTGAGAAGAGTCACATTCATTTCCATGCATTCAGCTATTCACCAGGTGCCATTTCCATCCTTAGTAATGCTGGGATGCAGTCCGACAGATGGTATAATCATTCCTAATACTTCTATAGATTACGTGGCACACCGTACGGCATGCAGAGAAGGAAATTACGTGTCACAGATTGCATTGTGTGGAGCCCCTAAAGTCCCGATTGGTGCGAGACAGGCTCCATTGCAACTAATCAGACGCCTGTCTGCATTCGAGCTCGTTAGGTTGATCAAGTGCCCTCATCCGCTGTCACGTTTCAGTGAGTCTCCTGCCAAACTTCAGGCGAAGAGTGAGGGAAAGAAAGCAGGAAAGCGAAGAGATGAAAAGAAAGTGAGCTTCTCGGCGGCCCCCAGTGAAAATGCAAATTGAGCAAATGATCTCTAAAGTCAGAAACTGATATTTCAGCCCTGTTCTATTTGAAGAGAGGAATGAGAGTGTCTCTCTCTGATGGCACAGTCTGGACGTGAGCGAGTTTTTATGAGCCGAACTGAGGAGAAACTAACTGCGTACTGATGAAAGGAACATGGCATTCAGATTTTTACCGCAGTGTGTGTTTGCTTCACAGGCGCTTGAGGGAAGCTGAAAGGATGGACAGATTAGAATGTTTTTGGAATATCAATTGAAAGTTTTTAGAATTATTGGCCAGAGATAAATGATTCAAATGGTGGTCTTATTAAATTGACTGCTGCATTTAAAGTCTGGCTTACAGAATGCATGCCGTAGCATGTGAAAAGGAGTTCTTCACCCAAACATAAAACTTACCGTTTTTATGTAATCAATAAACATAAAGATATATTTATCGATATCTAGCTGAACTTCAGCTTACATATTTGTTCACATACTTAAGTTAAAAAAAATTTTTATTTATTTTTTATAATTGGGAAAAAACAATGCGAGTATTCATTTACATTTTTTTTACATCCATAACCTTATTGAAAAGACCTGTATTAGATGGAACATGACTGTCACAGCTGCTCACTGCTTACCACATCATGTTTCTCTTACCACATCATGTTTCTCTTTTTTCTCTCGCTTCTTGTAAAAAGTTTAGAAAACATCTTGGCATCTGCTGCTTCTCGGTGGATGGTAAAAAAAACTGAACCTATCAGAAGTCATGTAGTCGTACAGTGTCTCCACTGTAGCTTGTGTTTTAACACTCATTAAGACACACAGACATCATCCTCACACTAATGAGAGACAAGCAGCCTCTCCATATCAACAGGGTCAGTTTGAGCGAGAAAGGAAGAAGAGGATAAAGAAATTAAGCAGTATGGAGCCAAACAGAGTCATGTAGAGAAAAAGAAAGATTATTTTAAGAATGGGAAACAGCAAATGGGATGAGCAGGAAATGAAGGCAAAAGAGGACGAGCCAAAGAGACTAATGAAAGTGGCCTGAAGCATAGGGCAGAGAGAGGCACACAGAGACAAACGAGTGCACATTCTCTCAAAGCAGTAATGAGAGCACAGAGAAATCACTACCACACACATCCGAGCATGGCTCACCACTCACTCCTATACTGTACATTACAGCCAACATTCGTCTCAAACCTCTCATTTGCTCTGGATGACACAATGGACTGTATTCTGTCCTATCCATGCTCAAAATCATAGACCTTCACACATTGCTTACTATATATTACATTTTAAAAAGGTCAACACACATGGTAGCATTCACACAGCATTAATCCTTACAGTACAACAGTTTTCAACAGTAGAAATATAAGAAATTGATTGATTGTAAGAAATATGTATTGTGCAAATCAAACCAAATTATATTAGAATGATTTCTTAAGGATCATGCGACATTGAAGACTGGAGTAATGGCAGCCGAAAATGTAACCTTGCCATTACAGGAATTCATATATATATATATATATATATATATATATATATACACAATGTTACTATTTTTACTATATTTTTGATCAAATAAATGCAGCCTGGGTGAAAATACTGTAAGAGACTATAAGAGTGTGCTTTTTCCCGGAATTAGACTTTTGTTTTCCATCAAAACAGTAAACATTAAAGTGTTCCAAAATATCCCTTGGACCCACATTGAAGAACACACAATACTGTGTCTAGAGACCTATATATCATACCTGTGAGTAGACTTTATTTGTCTTGGGCTACAAAGGCAGCACTTTGCAATTTCAAAGAAACATCCTGGCAAGCACTTAACAACACCCTAGCATCATGGACGAGAAGGCATTACTCTTAAGATAATGCAAAAATCGAGTTTTCTTTTGCTATGATGGTCTTATATCTTGGTAAAGATGATTCAGTGTGTTGAATGTCTGCATCTCTACCTAAATTTGCAGCTTAGACCTAGAAACTATTATGAGGAGATAGAAAAACAGCTGCAGTTGTATATTTTCAGTGGGAAATTTGTTTGAGAACTGTCATGTCTGTGGGCTCCTTTATTGCGGTATTTTTGCTTAGCTGTTATCGCTGGCTCTTTTCTTCCTTCCGTTTCTCTCTCTCTCATTCTCCATCCTTTCTTGTTTGTAGAGATTGTCCTTGTTTCAAGCACTCATACATCACTCTCTCCCTTGCTCCTGTGCTGAAGTGAATATGTGTGCTTTGCACCTTGGTGAGCCTCTGTTTGTAATGCTGGAGCAAATTTTTTATTTATTTTTGTATTTTTTTGCTGGGTGGCTGTAATATGTTCTGTCACGAGAGATTCGAGACCAGTGCAGTAATCATTGCTAATATGATGATAAAACCGCTCAGTCCAGGACCAACCAGGAAAACGCGTGGTTTCTCAGCCATGCTGCTCCATACAGCATTCATACGGGTCAAGGCAGTGTCAAATGAATATGGAAAGAAAATACATTAATTGAAGTGGGGTTTTTTTTTTCTCCTCTCTCTGCATCTCTATATACCACATATACCACTCTTATTGCAGGGTTTGTAGTGTAAATGAGGGGTCCAAAGCTAGAGTCTAAAAAAAGCCAGTTTCCACATCAGAGTTTTAATAAATAAATAAATAAAACAAAATGATAATAATATTTTTAAAATCTGAAAAGATAATTGATATTTATTTCTCATAATTGTGATTTCATCTTACATTTGCCACTACATCTATCACTTGCATTTGTGACTTTATATCTCGCAATTGCAACTGTTAATTATTATTCATGATAACTCTTTAGTAATGGGACCGATTCTCACTCTTAACTAATTGCTTGTTAACATGCTTATTATTATACATACATAGTACTAATAAAGCACTTATTCTGCGGGCAACTACCTTACTAACTGTTAATCACTATTACCTATTAAGCAGCAAACTAGGAGTTTATTGAGGCAAAAGTCATAGTTTATAGTTTAATAGTGAGAACTGTACCTTAAAATAAAGTGCGACCTCATTTATTTACATTATTTAAAAAATGTATATATATATATATATATATATATATATATATATATAAATAAAATAATATCTTATTTTGTGATGTACAAAATCACAGATGTGAGAAATAATATTGGTCAATTCTCACAATTACTCATTTTATTTTTGGAAAGGATTCCAGTGAGGCCTTATTTGATCAATTTGCACTTTAAAGATTTAACATTTTTCAAACAAAGAAAACAATTAATAATAACTATGAATACGATTCTGCTTTATTTGTAGGCATTTAGTCTAAAGGTGCCTGCCATTAGTCTTGTTTTTTATTAATTAGTTTTTTTTAAATATAATTTATGTTCAGTCAAATTGTTATGCTGATCGTTTATCATTTAAAATGTCTAAAATCAAAGCATTGTTGCTTGTGGTTTCAGACTTTTGAACTCCTCTCACAGTCGGGATGGTGGTAAGAGTGAGTAAGAGAAGGGCGGTCAGAGGTTGCATCAGTCTGATCAGGTAGATGTGCCAAGGTAGTGAAGCAGTGTAGAGCATTAAGTCAGTGTGACGGCTTCCCACAAGCCCTTGCGCCACATCACAGATCAGAGATTTAGTGCTGGAAAGTCTAGAAGAACAGCAGCAGCAATAAAAGGGGTGAGAGGTGACGATACTGAGGTGAGCGAGCGTCTACGTGTTTGCCTCTTTAAATTTTATGGTGTTGTCATGCTGTCGGCTGCATTGCTCTCCGTCTTCCTCTCTCATTTCTTTGATTACTTTAGTGCCTGCACGACTCGTCCTCAAAGAGCTGCTAACTTATAAACGTTTTTATGAGAACCTGACTTTTTTTTCTTCCTATCTCCCTCCCTCCCATCTCTCCTGCAGAAAACATGAAGGCACCTCTGCAAAGGTCACGGTCACGGCAGAATATCAATTTCAACTCGACACGAGCACCCACTGCCAAGGAGCCTCATTACGAGAGTGAACCCCATCCGTCTGCAGCCCACAGGCCGACCCACCGGCCCGAGAGAGAGAAGGAAAAAGAGCGAACTCCGACGCTTTGCTCATCCAATGGTGACACGGACGTGGAGGCCTTGCTCGCCCGCCTGCGTGCCCTGTGATGACATCACCGCCTCTTCGGGTTTGACCTCTGTAGTCACTTCGGTGACACAGATACAAAAAAGAAACACAAAGCTCGCAGTCACCTTTTGCTAATAAATGCCGGCGGGTTGCACTAATACGCGCACAGGAAAAGTCTTAACAATTAACCTTTCCCATCCATCTCCTCTGCCCTTTTACCTCCAGCAACAGACTTGTTGTCCACAGAAGTGCGAGTCATTGTGCTGGTCGGGTCCATGATGAAAACTTGTCACTGTTTTTGTATTAAGCAGCTAATTACCGGATGGCTTAGATTGACCTTTGGGCCAAGCGCTAGTCTTTTTTTATGTCATAAAAAGACCAATTATTACTTTTTAAAGGCTTCACGCAGCTCTTTAAGTCACTCATACATGCGTATTTTCACATACATAGATGTTTGAATGATGGGCGTTCAAATTTGTCAAATATATTTATCCTTTTCTGCAAAAAAAAAAAAAAAGATAGCATCTTTAATAACATAGCTATATCTAAAATATTTATTATAAACATAAATCACTTTTTTGTGTGGGTTGAATCTTCTTGACCTTTATTTATATTCATGTATATTTAATCAAATTAATCCGAAAAAAGTTTTAATTTTCATGGAAATTTTTACACTTATGAGGAATTACTCTTCATAAGATAAAAAAAGAATGTATTAGTTGGGTTTCGTCCCTCTCAAGAGAGACGGCACTATGCAAGAGCAGCGGTTCTTTATTAGGAGAGCCACTGACAGCAGATCCCTGAGTGCCAGGAGTATTTGTACTGCTTAGCAAACCTCACTGATATAATGCACACTACTTCTCTGCACATTTGTTCTTGGATCTGCTGCTTTTCCAAATAATATTTCATTTTATTTTTTTAGACATTTTATTTCTTTGGTTTCTTTTTGTGTTTGTCTGTCTCGTTGTGTGCACGTGTTTCATTGTATAATTGGCAATATATAATTCCTCCTCATGATGTTTTCTGTTCTGCTATTCGTGATGTGATTTTCCTCTTTACTGCTCTCAATCAGGCATGACATCGGAATGCGATTACCTGTGAAATCACATCTCTCTCTCTCTCTCTCTCTGGACTTACTCTCATCACCTTTTTTGATTCTTTGAAACAACATTCCTGTTATTGGATAGACATTATTGCAGTGACATCATTTGGTGAAATGTTACAAATAAAATAAGGAAAAGAAAAACGATGCCGAGAACTCAGTCTTTTGTTTGGCTTCAAAACAGACGAATGTCAATTCTTTTCTTTTTTTAATTTCATTCCACAAACTCTCTCAGTCAGTTTCCCTCATTAAAAGGGTGCATATGTTCTCGTGCATCCTCTCATTCATTCAGAAATCTTATTTTATGCACGATTACCTGAGAGTTGGGGTGAGGTTACGGAGGGAGGCTGGCACCTCCCGGAGAGATGAAAGCCTCTGCAACCCACAATCACACCGTTTATTGTTTTGAAATATAATGAATGCTGTTTCCAAAGGTGTCTGTTCCAGTTTTATTAATCTACTTGAAATAGGGGAGGTGGGTTTGCCCCTTCACTGCACTAGGATGCTAGTGTTATTTGGGAATGCTGGTCGCTAAAGGAATGATAGGAGGTAACTTGCTAATCACATTCTTAGTCAGCATCATGTGAATGACTGACATTGGCAGCAACTGCACATGGATGTGCTTGTCATGTGATGTACAGGGAAGCTATTAAATCAAAGAAAAATATGAGTTTGATAAATAAATTAATAATTTTAATTGGATTCTAATTTTAAACAGAACTATTTTGACATGAACATTGCAATTTAAAGTAAATATACTCTATAATATTTATATTAAACATTGAGAAAATACCCTCTGTATATGCAGCACACTTTGCAGGTAAAAACAGACACCAGGGTACCAGAGGATAAAAGCCTATCACAAAAACAGGCTGCATCAGTGTGGTCGAATAGCTCTTTGTGCCCAAATGAAATCATATCAGTTAGCATCTATGTCCTAAGCCGCAAAGTCACACGTCCACTTTAGAAAGAACATCCATTCCTCTCCTCCACGCTTTTTATTTGCGTTTAGTCGTCCGAGACGCCAGGCTCTCTGCAGGCGGTGTGTGTAGTGCTGCCCTTAGCGGGATCACAGCTCCGATCAGCACCACGGACAGCTCTAGCAAAAGCAATGCTAATGAAGCACAGCCTTCCTCGTTCCCCTCTGTATTAGCATCAGACAGGAGCTCACTCTCACCATCTCCCCTCCAAATGATCCACTGCCGCTGCGAGCATAACCCCAAGAGAGGATGTTCTGTGCTTCTGTGTCCCGTGTTCTTTGCTCTCTGCTTCTTTATTTTTTATGAACTGCCTCTTTATCTCGCTCATCTGCTCTCGCACTACTCTGAAAAGACAGAAACACAAGAAATCACCCAATCCCGTTGCCTTTTTTCCAGCTTAATAGGACAAACCGGAGTGGCAGAGGATATGAAATTCTGCTCTATGTAGTTCTGCCCGAGTAGCTGCCAAAACTAGTCTGTGAAGCAAACAAGATCATTCCTTTTCTATTTAATGCCCACTGTCTGCCAGCTTTCCACAGGACGATGGGGAGATCAGAAGGGGTAAAAGGGTCAGCCAAAACAGTGGTTCTTTTCAAGACATGCTGCATCGCGAACCAGAGTCAGGTGGAAGAGGTTATGGCTTATGTAAATACATGTGTGTTGTTTCATACTTCCTTTGTTAATTAAACTTAAAATGACTTGAAATGGCTTTTTTATTGTTGTTATTGCAGTATTAACATTTTTCCACTGAGTTTGTGTGCTATTTCCAATTACGGTTTCTATTATTCTGTCCGTTATCTCAGCTGTTGGATGTGAATGTACTTGACAGACGGTCCTCAATAACAATGTGAAGGTCTGGCTGTTCTCTAACAGTAGCAACCAAGACGAACACAGACTGTCCAACTAGAGAAAGAGAAACAGACATCTGTTGGTTTTTGAACATGCATTGATGCATCTCAAGCTGCCATCGCAAAGCCTTTCCTCTAGGCAATAACACAAACAAGATCAGGAGAATGGGGAGGGTGTGCATTTTCTTTATTGAACAGTTGTGTGGTTGTGTGTATAATTTAAAGGGAACAAAGCATATTGTGTGGCAGCTTGTAGTCTGCTCGGGTTTAATTGGAGATGGGAGAGTAAGGCAGATGTGAGTTAAGACCGTTAAACTCTGATTACTTGGATGATCCTCACCCGACACCTCTTCTAGCATACAGAGGCCTCTCTATCCATCCATTCATCCTGTGAGAAGGCAAAAGTATTTTTATCAGTCCAACTGAAAAAAGTTCTGTTTACAAAATGACGTTTTGACACAGTGAATGCTTCTGGGGATGAAATTACATTACATTACATTTATCTGATGCTTTTATCCAAAGCGACTTACAATTGCTATACTGTATATGTCAGAGGTCGCACGCCTCTGGAGCAACTAGGGGTTAAGTGTCTTGCTCAGGGACACATTGGTGTCTCACAGTGGATTCAAACCCGGGATTCTCACACCAAAGACATGTGTCTTATCCACTGCGCCAACACCACCCCTATAAGAATAACTACTGGATTTGGCACAGTTTGCAAGGTTAGTGACATCAAACCAAAGATATTCTGAGTTTTGTTCATATATGCATGCTTGAAATGAGAAATTATGCTACATTTATTGATGAGCTGCAGAAAATCTGTTCTTTCTTTCCTCAGTAGGTGATAAAGTGTGTGTTTGTGTGCTTTAATTATACCGGGGTGGAGTGTGGGTCACCTCTTCATCCACTACACTAACAGGAACTTCAGGTCGGGAAAACTGTGGAAATAACTCCTGAAAAAACGAAGTAGCTCAACTCTCTCAATTCTCCAGATTAAGAGAGACTGCCCTCCAAAGTAGACTCTTCCTCCTCCTCGGTTTCTTTCTCTCTTACACACACATACTCATTCCCTCTTCTCATCCTAATCGTGAAGCACCCATCAAGTACATGTCCCTGGAAACAAAATTCAGTTTCTAATAATACTTTAGTCCTTCTTGGTTTGGAAGAGGTCTTTTGTCGGGTATTGTAACAAGTCTGCAGGGAGTTTTGCTCTTGTGGGAGCCAAAAGCAGACAGAAGCCTTGGCACTTTCTGCCATATCTCTATATCCACACTCTGCCAGACATCCTGAGTTTAAGTGTGCTGCACTGATCTTCTTCCTCTCACAGCGAGTCTCCTTTTTCTCTGTTTGCGTCTGTTGTCCCAAATCCTTTCTCACAAATCATTTCCACCCTAGGATTGATCAGCACTTTGACCTTCACTCTTCCCGGGGTTTTTCGGCTCACTTGTCTCTGTCACATAGTGTCTTGCAGATTTTTTTCACCAAAAATGGAAAGAGCTCGCACCTTCTCTTGTTCCTTCTCACTTTTTTTTCTCCTTGCTTGACTGTAGAGGGTTTTTCACCTTGAAAGGGCACTTTTGTCCATTCCTAGCGCTCTTACTGTAAGGGGCAACCGAATCCATCGGAGGCTTTAGCCGAGCAGAGCAGCTGAGTCACCTGTTTCAACGTGATTGCATTGGATTCGGGATAATCCAGTACCTTCTCTTTTCTTAACTGTTCCTGGTCTATTTCTATCTCAAGGACAGGCCCTTTGAGAAAAGATGGCCTCAATCGTTGATAGAGGCCATGGTGTTCTTTAAGAAAAAGCTCTTTTTTGGGGGGGTTTAACGAAGTCTTAGGTAAGGAAACAAACTCTAAGCTCCTTTTTAACCTGAATGTCCATTATTGGTCCATGCAAATGTGTAAATTCCTAGCCTTGGCTCTGGTAAAATCTTTCCAGTTGTTACTCTGCTTGAAAACAAGAGTAAATTAGACCTTACATAGTGTCCTTAAAGGCCGAGGCTTCTTCAAATTTGGTTAAAAGCAGCTCAGAGAGAGTTAGTCCTAGAAAGTGTTGCAGCATCGTCTGCGAACTGTTAAGACCTCCTCAGAAACTGCAGCATATAAATAGACTCGACTGTGGCCACTGTGTGAGTCAGTGGCTGTCAGCAAAGCTCAAATTTGAGGGCAGATGTTGGGGGAGGAGGGTGGTTGTCCTTTTCGATGCTATTCCAGACAGAAAGATAATAATTTTCCCCCAGGGTATGGACTGGGAGAAGGGATTTCTGTTCGTTGGGGGTGCCGGCAGGGAAATTCAGTCTGTTTTTGGCCTGGAAGCCCTGACTCTGCAAGGTCACATCACCATGAGGGAGTGTGTGATGATGTGCAGGAAGGACAATGCCCGGAGCACGTGTGATGGAACCAGGCCAGAGTTCCACCACGTGCTGCCAACATGACAGACAAGGCACAACATCACCTGCCAACGAGGTTCTGGAGCAAACTGACAGTTAGCAGCATTACATGCTAACACTCTTAGCCTTTTTTTTGTATTCATGTGCTTTATCGGTCATATTTATATGATGCAGAGAAACAGGAATGGGTAAAGACAGATACAGTAGTACAGAATGAGCCAATATGCAACTCCCACTGTACTATAGCTCTGGCAAGATTTTGGTATTTGATAATATTATATTATTTATTATATAATAAATAAGTATTGGTATATTTTTAATATATACATTAGAATATATATTTTATATAACTGTATATGATTTTATGTTTTCAGATGCTGCATATTTTATACAAAACATTGCGTTTAATAATATATGAAATATTTAATTTATAAAAGACATTTTTTAAAAACGCTACAATTTAAAAAGATTGGGGTCAGTATGCAGCCATTGCTCCAGTCTTCAGTGTGACATGATCCTTCAGAAATCCTCATATCCTGATCTGCTGCTTAAGATACATTTATTATTATAAGCAATGTTGATAACCGTTTTTGCTGATTAATTTTAATATAAGTTATAAGGAATTCTTTGATGATTATAAAGTTCAAAAGAACAGTTAGATGAAAAGAAATTTGTGTGCGCATACATTTAAAGTACTTCATAATCACTTATGTCATTTTATTTGCTTAATGGAAGAAGCACAAAGACCGAATCTGGGATAACAGACCTGGTCCCTTCGTGTTTAATGTACCTCAGCAAAAAGCACCCTATGATGATGGTTTAAGAAGCTCAGACTGAGAAAGAATAACTCAAAGATTATGTTTGGAGCAGAGTGCAAGTACAAAGTGGCAGCCTTTGATCTCCATGGCGGCAGTGACAGCGACTGGGCGGGCGGAACCATGCGGAGGGTCTTCCGGGATTCATTATCCTGTTTGTGAGTCTTTTTAATGATGGGGGAGGTCCCTGTCCTCACCAAGAGTCACAACAGAATGCAGTTTATACACATGTTTGAACAGATGAGCTGTGAGCATTCTCTAATTGCTGTTTAAGATCCATTAAAACTATTTCCTTCATTCAGATTTTCATGGCAATTACATTTTACTTTAAAGGTAATATGCAATCAGTGCTCATAAAGTAACAACAAAAAATGCTTGATGAACTCCAGAGACAACAACAACTGACTGTTCAGCTTAAGCGTGTTGTCATTGTATTTTTCATTTAGTGCTGCAAAGCGACAGTTCCACATTATTATATTGTATTTTAATTAGACTGTCCAGAGATCACATTCCAGGCTAAAAAAATTAATGTGGCAGATCATCTACCGATGATAAATACTTCATATCACTAAAGTGATTAAACAGTCCATGTTGGCAAATGCCTTGTGTAATACCAGAGCTATAGAATTGAAACATGTCAGTTGACTTGTTCCTTTAAATGTTACACAATGGGAAAATTTAATTATCTCTTATGCCGGGGGCTTTTTTTTTCTTTCTTTCTTTTTTTCATTGAACAATATTCAGTAATATGATTTTTTTTCTTCATTATAGGCAATCTTTGTTCACTTGTCTTTTTTTTTTTTTTTGTCAGCCAAGACCATATGACCCAAGAAAAAAAAAATGTAAAGAAATATTTCAGTAATTTAAAAGCACAAGGATTTACTAGCTTGTTCGCATGTGTAAGTTTAATTTGTTTGGATATGTAAATTTAGTGCTGTCAGTCATGACCAGAAAAAAAAAAAAGATATTGCACAGATTTGGTTTCCCCCATGATCTCACTTAGATCAAATCACACTCTCTGACAAGCAATGAATGTAAAGGACAGGGGTAAAAATCACACTGTCAACATCTGTCTTCAGCCAATCAGAATATTCCAGTTGATGATTTTGCACCATGTTAACCAAGCCTGGACATGTCTTGGAACATGATGTTAAATATAGGTATGTATCTCACTTTCAGTCACACCATCTCACTCTCCCATTCCTCATTTCCTTCAGCTCTCTCTCCCTTCCTGTCCTCTGAGACAGTGTTGTGATGTAATATGAAGTAGAAATGGTGTCGGCTCTTCAACCTTGTGTTAAGTCTTCAGACTGAGAATGGAAGAGGTTGTAACAAAAGTTGTACTACCTCACTCTCTTCTACTGCTCTCTATCTCTCTCGGCACTTTGTAGGAGTGTGGTGTAAATCTACTCATCGTGTTAAACAGGCCTGTTTGTATGAGGCTGCCCAGAACACTTCTCTGAGTCTCTGAGTCCCGACTGACATCATGTCTTAAACCCAAACGACTTCAGTTTGACCAAGTTCCTCCTCACGCAACTCCTGAGGTTTGCACATATTGGCGTGTTCTATGTCATTTTATAATGAAAAAAAGGTATTTCTTCCTGTTTAAAACAAAACAAGTTAACAGAGTCATTCTGTACTCCAAACATTAAAGGAGATATTCTGTTGAATCTTTATATAGCTTTTTGTCCTTTGAAAGATGGTTCATACTGACCAAAATAGACCAAAATAAATAGTCTATATCAGAGGTTCTTAAACTGATGTCTGGGGACCTCAAAAGACTGCAGAGACATGATTGGTTAGTTACGATCTAAGCGTATATTAATAGTGAGTAGAAAAGAATACAGTGCCAACTCAGTAGTAGTGTTCATTTCGTTGGCATTTTGTTTTTTAAGTCATTTTCTCATGACTTAAAAAAGATGGTGATGAGATACTAAGGTCAATAAACAATAACTGTGACTACAGTATATCAGCATCCAATATCACTGGCGGTAAAAGAAGAGTCTAAAATTAATACCAAAATAAAAAGAGATTTTGGTATGATTTTTAGACTCTGATTCTTCTTTATTTTTTTGTAAATATTTTTGCGGACTCTTGATATCTGGCAACCACACACATGGAAGCTTGCATAGTAGAGACACTATGCGAGCTTTCGTGTGTGGTTGCCAGATATCATGAGTTCAAATCCCCAAATCAAAGCTTCTCTGTTCTCCTAAAAGGATACATATTCTGCAATGTTTTGATTAATTTTTACAATCTGGCAATCATGCACACACACACATTTAATCTTCATTGCAGAAGCACCATATCAGAAGTACTATATCAGTACAATGGGTGAGGTAAAATAAACCATGTGAGTCGACATTCTATTGATTTTTGCTCATTAGTAAACATGAAATATATGCAATGCAAAAAATAAAAATTTCAAATGACAACAGTCATTACAAAAATAAATACAGGCTTAAAATTAATTTAAAAGACTAAAACTAAATAAAAACTGGCTGACTAAATGAACACTACTTAGAAACTTCTAATATTTTTAATTTGACTGTTTTACTGTATTTTTATTGTTTAATTGTACTGTTTTACAGTCAATGGGTCTTTACACATGAACAGCATGATATTTGCCATTTATTTGAGATATTAACATTTTGAGCTATTCCTCACAAAAATAATTTAGTGCAAGAGTCATATTTCCTACTTTTATTGTGTGTTTTGGTCCAGCTTGTGATTGATGGACACTATGGAGTGTCATTGTAAGGAAAAACGCTGCAAATTCTTTCAAATATATCCTTTTGTGTTCCGTGTAATAACAAATATGTACAGGAACAGAATGTAACAGAATTTTTATTTTTTAGTCTAAACATAGACTATGCATATCTCTTTAATCAGGAGTGCTTAGGTCTCAAAGATTCATTTCCAATGACATTGTGTAACAGTGCATCGAGGTGCTTTTGTTAACACTCTGCTAACAAAAAAGAAAAAAAAACTCACTGCTATTGCCGTCGCACTAACCTGAAGTGTTTTGAATATCTTGGTGCTTGTTTTCTTGCACTGTATTATTTTTAATAAACGGCCGCAAACTGACATATAAAACACAGAGAAGAGCAGCTTCTCATTAGCTGAATGTGGAGAAGACACGCTGTTTTTTTTTTTGTTTGTTGTTGTTGTTGTGTTTTTTTTTTTCAGCAAATAGGCATAAAGAAACAGAACAGCAGATCAGAGAATGAAAAAAAAAAATCTGTTGCTGTTATTCACCGGTGTGGCAACTGCAAAATCTGACTAAAAGTCACTTTGACAAACTGAAAATCAAATCACTGCAACAACTACTCCACTTGCCCCAAACTTTATAGATACTCTTAATATTTAACAGCCATAATTTGCCAAGAGCTCTGGATTAGTAAAAAATGCACAGAGAGAGGTGTAGCGGCATAAAATCAAAACACACATTGCTCTTTCTTTTTTTTCTTTTTTTTTTTAGGTGTGCAGAGAAACAGTTGCTATGGAAGGAGCTTAAAGAGGGAAAATTAAGATGGAGAGAAAGGAGCAGGCCACGGGGCTAGTTTTAGAAAAACAAGTCGAAGAGATGTCTGATCTAATTTATAAACCCAGAGTGTCATTTCAAAATCCCCTCTCTCTCTCTCTGTCTCTCTCTCTCTCTCTTAGCTGCTATGTAAAACAAGAGATGAATAAACAAATCAGCCTCATTAATATGTATAACCATACATGTCTACGGCAGTACCGGGATGTCAACAATGCTTTGTAACGGGAGAATATTTTCAGCTGTCGTTGTTAAATGCACTGTCAGCAGTACAGCATATTTCATGCATTTGAAATATAACTTGCCACAACAATGTTATTATGAGGATTTCGTTCATCATTATTTCTTGCAAAACATGACGCATTTACTACAGCACATAATCTTTCTGTTCGAGGCTATAATATTCACATTTTCTCAGGTTAAGTAGAAGATTCTTTACAGCCTGGAATTCACATTTAGTTTTTTTTTTTTGTTTTAACAGGTTGTGTACGTCTGTTCACGCTCCAGTAGAGGCTAGCTGGTGAGGAATTAATGGTACAATGAGCTTCTAATTACCCCTGGATCACAATGCTAAGGTGAGGTAGAAAAACAAGAGAAAGAAACGTGTATGCTAATTATATCCCAAGTAATGCAAAGCGGTTGCATTGACATTGAATCAAAGACTGGTTTGCTGTTAAGGCTTTAATGGGCAGCTAATTGCTCTTCTCTCGTTAGTCATAGACTATTCATGTGCAATGAGCCTGTGATTCAGTCTTTGTACAAGCAACTTCGATGTGCTACCTGTGTCCTGTGGCACATATGGTGTCCCACCCACACAACATTTCCGCATGTGTTGTTTCTACAATTCAACATTACTGACTTCATTATTATGAAACTAAAAACTGAGAATAACTTTTTTTTTGTGAAATAATATTGCAATATAAAATATATGTGTTCTATTTTAAAACAGTTTAAAATGTGTATTATTCCTTTCATGGCCAAGCTGAATTTTCAGTGTCATTACTCCAGTCTTCAGTGTTACATGATCCTTCAGAAATTAATATACACATTAATATGCTGCTTTGCTGCTCAAGAAACCTTTCCAGTTATTTTCAGTGTTGAAAACAGTTGCTGTTTAATATTTTTGTGGAAATGTGATACACAACCATTCAAAGATTTTTAAAAAAGGAAAAGCAGTATATATTTTTACAACAAAGATGCATTAAATTGACCCTAATCGACTGTATAGACATTTTTAACGCTGCAAAAGTTTTCTTTTATTCTTTTCTTTGAACATACTATTCCTGGAAGAAAATGCATCAGTTTCCACAAAAACATTTAGCAGCATCTTTTTTCAACATTAATAATAATTGTAATAATACTGTAATTTCTAACAGTATTGGAGAGTATCATAACACTTTTTAAGTGTTGTTTTATCCTGTTTTAAGGATAAATTCTCACTATTAACTAGTTGCGTTTTAGCATGCATATTGCTGGCATTTTGGCCGTTTATTACTAAGCACATATTAATGCTTTATTCTGCACAATCTTATTTTAGATCCTAAACTTAACTTCCTGACAGGGAAAACTCTTAGTTAATAGTGAATATGTGTTTCAGAGTATCTAACTAAAAGTGCAATACATTTTGCAATAGTCTGACAGGTGCAGCTGTTTTAAAATAGTGCATCTGTGTGTAATTTTTCATCAAGACTGTACTGCAAAAATCAAAAACACGTTCATTTCTCTCTCTCTCTCTCTCTCTCTCCCTCTCTCTCTCTCTCTCTCTCGGCTTCTCTCTCTGCCTTAACTACTGTATCGTGAGTTTGATTCATTTCTGTAAATTGGTTAGTTCACAAGGTGTGTTATGGCAAGTAATTTCAAATGGACTGGTTCAAAAATAGATTTTTTGCGATGAATATGAATCATCAGTCAGTAGTGTTCACAAACATGCCTAGGCACCATTAAACGAGTTCTTTTTGTAGCTGCATATTAAAACGGTCAAATAATGTTTGTCAAGTTGTTAATATAGTTCTATTAGTTCTCTTCATTGTTAAAGTTTGATAAACTGTACAGCTTGTTACTGGTGCAGTCTCTTTCAGAAGTACTAACATGGAAAGTTTAGGTTCTTATATGTTGCCTCACAGAGAAGGTTCCTCATAGAGAACTCAACACTGATGCTTTCAGTCTGCAAATCAGTCTGTTCGTTCGCCCTTGGTCCATTCGCCGTTATTATAATAGATAGTAATTATATTTAAGTTAGGACTATATATATATTTGTATTTTATGAGGTAGAGAAAATTGCAATTATAATTGAATTCATTTAAAGAAAAAGCAATGTGTTCTGTAAAACACATTTAAAAAAAAAACAATTTATGTTAAATATTTTTTCCTCCTGCTGTACTTAAACCATACCAAACCGAGGTATGTACTGAACCATCATGTTTGTGTACCATTACACCCCTTATATATGTGTGTGTGTAAGAATATAAATAAAAAAAAAAATAAAAAAAAAAAAAATATATATATATATCACAGAAAAAATCACATTGCTTTTGTTAAAACCGCTAAAGAGCCTTTCATCTGAAATATAAGGTATGATAAGGGCTGGTTACTTTCATTTCCAGGAGATTCCCATTTTCAGAGAAACCTTTGTCTCAGAGAAGTTAATAAAAAGCCACTAATTTACTGCGACGATGATGATGGTGACACGGAGAGGATGAATGCTGCCAGGAAATGTGGAACAAGTGATTGGTGCGAATAGAAAAGAAAGTCAAAACAAACTTAATATAGTAGGCACTAATGGGGGGTGGAATTCAGCACAGGCTAATGAACGATTCATTTCAACAGCACTAGGAAAAAGAACAAAGCTGCTCCAGTTTGGGAGGAAGTGTCTTCCATGAGCCGTTGACAATTTTACGTCGTTTTGTATTACAAGTGTTCTTTTATTTTGAGCAGTGCAGCAATGGTGACTAATTGTCATTCTGTCACTCATAAGTTTCTTTTTGTCCCTATAAAATTGGTTTTACGATTCTTTTACAACTTCACAGTTGTAATGAACACGAGTGTGCAGCAACAAGGAACTTCATACTTAGATGCAATGCGAAATTGAATTCCGTTAGCGTCTCTTCATTAATACAGAGCATCTCACACTTGTGTTTTTGGAGGGAGCACCAGTGGCGGTTACTTGGTGCCCTTGGTGAGATATGAGTGTTTAAAAATGTTTTAAGAAATTCTTTGTAAAATGTTTGTGTGTGTGTGAGGGGTAGGTTGAAGGTTAGGGTAAGGGGATAGAAAATATAGTTTGCACAGAATAAAAACTGTTACACATATGAAGAGTAAACCATTCAAGTGAGTGTGCATTTTTATTGTATAGAAAAAAAGTTTTGACATTTTATAATAATTATTTTTTTGTTTCACTAGAAAACATTATCGTTTTGAGCCAAATATTTGTATTTGAAGTAGCTAAATGTTGAAGTGCTTATATATATATATATATGTGTGTGTGTGTGTGTGTGTGTGTGTGTGTGTATATATAGTACAGACCAAAAGTTTGGAAACATTAATATTTTTAATGTTTTTGAAAGAAGTTTCTTCTGCTCATCAAGCCTGCATTTATTTGAACAAAAATACAGAATTTTTTTTAAATATTTTGATATATTATTACAATTTAATTTAAATTTATTATACTTTAAATTATCATTTATTTCTGTGATGCAAAGCTGAGTTTTTAGGATCATTATCACATGATCCTTTAGAAATCATTCTAATATGATGATTCATTATCAAAGTTGGAAACAGTTCTGCTGCTTAATATTTTTTCAGAACATGTGATACTTTTTTAGGATATTTTGATGAATAAAAAGTAAAAAAGAAAAGAAAAAGAAGCTATGTTTTGTAATAATAATATACACTACTGGTCAGTAGTTTGGGGTCAGTAATTTTTTTTTCTTTCTTTTTTTTTAAATAAAATCAATACTTTTATTCAGCAAGGATGTGTTAAATTGATAAAAAGTGATAGTAAAGAAAATATATTATTAGAATATATATTTTTATTTTGAATAAATGCAGTTCTTTTTAACCTTTTATTCATCAAATATATTAGACAGCAGAACTGTTTCCAACACTCATAATGAATCAGAATATTAGAATGATTTCTAAATGATCATGTGATAGTCTGATGTTACATGTGACACTGAAGGCTGGAGTAATGATGCTGAAAATTCAGCTTTGCATCACAGGAATACATTATTTTTTTTAAAGTATATTCAAATAGAAAAATATTATTTTAAGTTGTAATAATATATCACAATATTACATTTTTTCCTGTATTTTTGATCAAATAAATGCAGGCTTGATGAGCAGAAGAAACTTCTTTCAAAAACATAAAAAATAGTAATGTTTCCAAACTTTTGGTCTGTACTGTATATATATATAGTACAGACCAAAGGTTTGGACACACCTTCTCATTCAAAGAGTTTTCTTTATTTTCATGATTATGAAAATTGTAGAGTCACACTGAAGGCATCAAGGGCTATTTGACCAAGAAGGAGAGTGATGGGGTGCTGCGCCAGATGACCTGGCCTCCACAGTCACCGGACCTGAACCCAATCGAGATGGTTTAGGGGTGAGCTGGAACGCAGACAGAAAGCAAAAGTGCCAACAAGTGCTAAGCATCTCTCGGGGAACTCCTTCAAGACTGTTGGAAGACCATTTCAGGTGACTACCTCTTGAAGCTCATCAAGAGAATGCCAAGAGTGTGCAAAGCAGTAATCAAAGCAAAAGGTGGCTACTTTGAAGGACCTAGAATATGACATATTTTCAGTTGTTTCACACGTTTTTGTAATGTGTATAATTCCATATATAATTCCACATGTGTTAAATCATAGTTTTGATGCCTTCAGTGTGACTCTACAATTTTCATAGTCATGAAAATAAAGAAAAATCTTTGAATGAGAAGGTGTGTCCAAACTTTTGGTTTGGTATATATATATATATGTGTGTGTGTGTGTGTGTGTGTGCGTGTGTGTGTGTGTGTGTATATATATATATATATAGTAAGAAGTAATCAATAAGTAGTCAGATTATATTTCCTGAAATGTGTGATCTAATAGATTGTTATTGACACTTAACATTATGTATTTTGGAATGTTAGATTTATTTTCTTTTTTACATTTTTCTTAATCATTTGTTGTTCAGAAAAAAATACATATTGATTTTTGTAATAAATGCTAGATTTTATTGTATACATATATTATTGTTATATGTACATAACTGTAGACATTTTTTAGTCTTCGTAACCATGTTTAGCACAGAATACTCATGCAACTAAATATTTGCTTTTATATATTGTTTTATATATTTTTTTACTTATAATAATTTTGGTATTTTATGTACTGTATTATTATGTTATGTTTTATTTGTAATACTATAAAATTAGTCCAGAAATGCATCTTTTTTTTTTTTTTTTGCTACAAATTGAAATGGAAGTTCATTGCTGTTTTATACTTCAGATTTTGGCGTGTGAGTAGCAGTTCATCCATATATTCCATGCATACAGAAATTTTGCATAATGCACGTAGTATACATACTGAAAAAAAGAGTACAAGCAGAATGCTGCTCAAAATCACATCTTTCCTCTTCATTATAATCGTCATTCGGATGGCCATCTTAATGATATACTTGTTGTTGTTGTTGTTTTTTTACTTCTGATCCCATTCAAGTTCACTGGGTGAGTCCATACGGAGCCCATGCATGTGAATGTGCTCTCTCAGGAAGGAAGGAGTTGTTTACGTCTCTCTCAATCTAAATGAGCAAGGCTGACCGCCCTTATCTGCCCACTAACAGATCTTGTTGAGCGACATTACTGTACATATGGTCAGCCTGTCCTGAGGCTAGGTATGTGTGTGTGGAGGCAGACAAGCATATCTAGAGCTGTCATCTCACTGCGGAAGTCAAGCTGGAGACTCATGCATACACACACTTAAACATGTATTCACATAAAACACCCAAAGCTCACGTAAGATGATTTCCACTGACAGAGACAGATGCATCCCTGCTGGCCTTGAAATTTGTCTTGAGTAAAGGTTCAGAGATGCCGAGCAGTCTGCACGCGTCTCCGTCTCACAAAAGGCTGCAGGAACATCCAAACGCTGGCATCCTCAGCTTCAGTGAGCAAACACATACTTACCATTGAGATTAAAGTCTGGAAGGGAAGTTGATTTTGTTTACTATGGCTGACTGTCTTAATTGGTTGAAACAAGAGAAGAGCAAACATTTGTACTACAGAGATTTGAACAACTGGGTCATTTGGTTAATGGTAGACTATGGCAATGAACTGCAGGGAGTGTAAGAGCGTTGATTACTATCCTGCTATGAATTTATCATATCACTTTTATAAGGTGGCATTAATATTTATATGGTATGCATGTAAGCTGAATGTCCTTGCCATTATTTATGACTTGCAATATGGATTTTATTTTTATTCAGTATGGTTTTGCTTAAAGGGAAATGAACAGTTCTTTATGTAAAATAATCTATTACCATTTGACAGAAATATATTATTCATATCTGTTGAAAAATGACTATATGTGGCACCATCCAGTGAAATTATGATTGAACAGCTACAAGATTCACTCTTAATGTCTGTTTTATTCTGTAGTCTGACATCACTGTATACAGTCATGGCAAAATATATACAGAATTATATATTTTTGAAATATACTTAGCAACTGTTTTCAACATTGATCATTTAAGAAATATCCTTGAGCAGCAAATCAGCATATTAGAATGATTTCTAAAGGATCGTGTGACACTGAAGACTTTGAATCTGAAGACTTTTGCGGTTTGAAAAAAAATGTGAAAGTATCTTTGAAATGCATCAGAATATCTTTAAAACGCATGTGTGTGAAGAGAGATTCAGATAAACCAAATGTTCTGTACAGAGGACAAAAGTGAACAGCTTGGTCCCGTGAGTATCTGTTGTTTCCGAGAAGTCTGTCTCCAAACACCCTTAGGAACCAGTTGAACTTGTCCCAACTCCTTTCCTGGACTTTACATAACTTTCTGTCTGTTACTTAGACAAAAATAGAGCAAACACTGTCACTCAGATGGAGTAGTGATGGTATGCTCAGGTCTTGTGGGGATAAAGCAAATCATGATTTGTATTTATTTATTTGTTTATTTTTGCTTGCAGTTTGCTTGCAGAAGGCTTCTATCTTGGAGAAATCACTAAACCAACAGATAGGAAAGAGTGGAAAGAATCGCATCACTCCTGAACCGACACTACCAGATAACATAAGGTGCAGCAATGGTAAAAGTATCAGAAATATGTACACTGTGTGTGTGTGTGTGTGTGTGTGTGTGTGTATGTGCATACCTGCTTTATCTTAACTGAAATCAATGCTGTAGCCAGGATCCATCCTCTGGCTGTAGATATAGTGGTTGTTTTTGATGGTGGGGTGGACGGCTCTAGGGTAGAATGTTTATGTATTTGTGTGTTTCTATCTCAGAAGAGCAGAGGAGAGAGTAGATAGCACAGATGTGTCAGTTGGTCTGGACATACACAGCAGGTCAACAGCACCTCAGATTGTCTGATCTACACCACAAGAGGAACTTGGGTCTGGATTAATATCATGTTTAATGTACCTGTTCTCACCTGGTTTTTAAACTCCTCAGGACTTAGATTTTACAATGGCAACACTATAAGTAATATATATATATATATTACTTATAGTGTTGCCATTGTAAAATCTAAGTCCTGAGGAGTTTATATATATATATATTCTTGCAACTTGAAATGTTGACAACATTTGACTAATTTCAGTAGATCCAATGAAATGGCAAATAAATGTACACCAAATTACCATAGATTTGATTGGATACATTGCCTTCGAAGTCAACAATTGCAAGTAAAAGTAAACCCTTCCCATTTAACAGTATTATTTATATGAATAAATATACATTTCTCAAATGTATAATTATCCTTGAGCAACAAATCAGCATATTAGAATGATTTCTAAAGGACACTTAAGACTTTGACTCTGAAGACTTTTGTGATTTAATATTTAATAATAATAGTTAAATTATATATAAAAGTGATTTTATTGATTTATGTATTTTTATTATTATTATTATTATTATTATTATTATTGTTGTTGTTGTTGTTGTTGTTATTTATTTAATTTATTATATTTAAATAATTTATTTTTTGAAGTAGTAAATAAAACAAAGATTATTGGAGTAAGTTTTACAGAAAATACTATTTAAGATTTTCTAGTTCAAAACGTAAATGTGTAATTCAATTAGCTGTCTCTTTGTAATAGTTTGTAAAATGTACTATCGACTTCTAAGTGAAATTTGTTTCTACACCTTTTTTTTCAGCTTAGGGTTGGTTCCATTTGAGTGTTATTATTTAATATTTTCTTTCTATGCAGAAATTGCAGATCAATTTGCCGTTTGGGCCATTTTTATCAGTTCACAAAATAGTTGTTTATAAGGCTGGTATAATAAACACTTATGAGGAAGAATTAGCCACTGAATTTTCTGTAATTTGTTTGCCTCATAACGCTGAAAGATATTGAGCATTTTATACCCTGTTTGGTGAAGTCAAATGGTTATATGTTGTCGTCTTTCTTCATAGAGAAAAAAGGGATATATAAAGTAGTATGCTCAGTAGTCATTTTGAGGGGTTGCCATCTGGGGGGGGGGGGGGGTGGGGATGTTTTTTTCTTCTGTCATTTACTCCGCATCTCTTTTTCTTCCCTTTCTTGTTTATTTCTTTGTTCTCCACTGTTTATGTGCTTTGAGCTACCAACCATTGTGTTTCTTTCACTCTCTCTCTCTTACATGTTGTCAGTGTGTTTATCAGTGTTTGTACAGACCTATGGCCTCTTGCTTTTCAAACCCAGGAGCAACACACACAGTGCCACAGTCTTCGTCCTGGCTCAGGAATACTAATCCCACTCGCATGTCAACTGGACTGGCCAGAGGAGCAGTTAATGGGGCGGGCAGGATGAGGAAGAAGATGCTGCCGAAGGCTGTGTATCAGTGAGTGTGAGTGGCAGAGTCCTCCCAGCCATAGAGATAAAGATTAGCAAAGGCCGAGCTGAACACAGAGGTAAGTGTCTGCCGCATTTGCCCATTGTGCCCTTCACTCAAAAGCACTTTGTCCTCCACAGGTCCATTTACTGCACGTGGCACTGCACATTATCCTGCTACAGCTGCCATTCAAACAATGTAATTCTTCACTACTCTTTATTAATATTCATGCATTCAGGTCCTTCGTTAAATGTTATGCCTTGATTAAGCAACTTGGTAAAGTGCATGTAGCATCCGATGACCCCTTTAAAAATAAATAACTTATAACAATAATTTATTAACTTATACTATTAATTAGTATAGATTATTTTCCCTTTTAGAGTTAACTGAATGTTTTGATTGTGATTAAACATTTTAATCAGTTGACAGCCCTCAAATTTGCACAGTGTCATAACAAATGCATCATAGGCCTCTGAAGCAGGTTGAGAATTTGGCAAACATGCTGCATTCTTTTTGTGCGGCGTGCAGACACATAAATCGGTGTGTTTTCTATGCGGCAGCTGATTTTGCTGAGATTTGGATGTGTGCTGGCCATCTGTTTACTGGTAATTAAGCATTTAACTTTTGGCAGGAAAAGCATGAATATCATCACTGTGTTGTCTTTTCTGGGGTTGAATAAGTAGATTTGTTTGGAGGTAATGATACTTTCCAATTTGCTATGTGCATGTGTGCTGGTGAGTTGCTTCAGTTGACTCTGTTGAACTGTGTTTTTTGTTTTTGTTTTGTTTTTTGTATGTGTTCATTCCTGTATAATAATCTTCTGGCCAAGTGGAACCATTCCCCATTGGGAGTGCTTCCAGAGAAGGTAGTATCCAGCCCCTTAATCTGCCATATTGAATTAAAGGCTTACCAGCACAGTCTAACCATGTCAATTATTCCTTTTTTTTTTTTTGCAATGGTGTGTCCATTCCTATTTTCAATTAAGGTAGATTGGTTGCTTAAAATGAATAATGAAGGAAGCTGATAGAATTGTGGAGGCGCTCATGGAACAAAAGAAAGACGGAAAAGAGGTGGCAGCCAGACACACATGTGAATGGAGGGATTACACAGTTCATGGTCTCTTCCCTTTATTTTTCTCAGTGTTTCCTCTGATGGAGAATAAAATGATTCTGAGTCTGGAGATGGAAGTCTGAGTGAAGAGGTTTGATGTTGGTCTTCTGCCTGCGTTTAGCAGTAACTGTTCATTTAGGCCAGCATGCAAAACTGTCTTGTAGGGTCTTTAAGTTTTTCTGAGCTACACTGCAATGTCAGAAAACTGTGATAAGTGTGTGAAAAGTGTTTTCTACCTTTTTCTGCAATCCTCCTTGTAGCAGTGTCAGTGCTTTGATTATTTCTCATGCAAAGACCTTTATGTACATCTTATGATGCTAAAACAGCCATCACATCAAAGGCGTGTGTATCAAGATTGACATGCTTGCACTGTAACGGCATCTGACAGCGATTTACACCTCTTAACCATCACTGACATGAGATGAGGTTTTCATCCATCAGTGTTCTGGAGAAAATCAGTGTAAACATCCAGAGGTGCCTGATGAGAGAATGAGAAAGTGTATATTTGTTCTTGGCTTTTTTCCCCAACATTTCAGCTTGTATACATTATCCATATCTCATGCATCATAATGTATCATTTTCTTCAGTCCTCATTAGCTTGGAACTCATGACTGCGGGCCTTGATACATTCACAGCTCTCTGCATTTGTTATTTCAACATTTGCTTAGACTCAATACTGAAAATGCATGATCATGAATATTTGTGGTCACTGGCTGCTCAAAGTGTCTCCTGGGGAAGATTATGGTGCCTAATTTGGTTTTGTTTCCAGGACTGTTGTCTGTGTATATTCAGCACATATTTTACATGACTAAAAGCTGCACATTTAAAGATTTGCTCATGCCACAACATGCACTACTGTTTGAAAGTAATTTATTTACTTTTTAAAATAATCTTTGATTAAGCTTTTTACTGTATTTTTGAACCAATAAATAATTCATGTATACTTCCTGTGATGGAAAAGCTGAATTTCCAGAAGTCATTAAATTATTCTTATTGAAACATCTTTTTTATGGAAACTGAAATGTTTTGCTGTATTCTTTGAATAGAAATGTAAAAAAAGCATTTATTTTTAAAAGAATGTACTTCATTAAATTGAATGCATTATTGATGAACATAAGTTTTATGTTCCCTACCAACTAACTGACCTTTAAGACAATAATGTTGATGTACTGTAATAATAACCCAGGAGCAACCCAACACCACAATAGTGAAAACCTACATCCATGGTTAGCATCATAGTGTTTAATTTTCTACGTTGTGAGGAAAAACCCTCCTTCCACTGGCATTTTATTCAGCTGATAATAGCAACTAAGCAATTCAGAGAGATGGAGAAGTCGGTTATTTCACACCTTGTGCTGCAGCTTTACAGACACTGAGATTTCTTTTGTAATGCTAGTTAGCACTTGTAAGCAGCAGAGGCCCTGAGAAAACCAGAGGTCATCAATGCAATTTTACTGCCTGGAGATCTTCACCTTGATAACAACAATTCGATTACATTTTTAAAGCCAGAAGAACGAAAAATGTGCAGCAGTATTTATTTTCAAAGACATCCACTACCATTTTTAGTCAGCCTAGAAAAAACTACAAAGTATAGCTCAAGTACTTCCATTTTGGTATACACTTTATAATGCTGTATGTAGTAAATAATGTTACTACGTTTTGTTTCTCTTAGCAAAAACCAAATATGCAAGATTTTCTTCACTTTTCTGGACTCATTTGCAAGGATTTAATGTGCTTTAATGAATTGTGATTAAAGGAAGTTCTCCAAGTCAAAGTATTTTTTTTTATGCTCACCCCTTGGTTTTTCTAATCACACTTTGTTAAATGTTGCCTAGAACTTAATATCAGACCTCTCCCTGCCAACAGCCGCTGCTGCCCCAGCAAATTTACAGCAGACATTGTACTCTGAATCAACTCTCTGCTTTTCTTTTTTTCCTCCCTTCTTTCTATTGAAGTCCTCATTAAAGACAAGAAAAATCTGACAAAGCGATGTTAATAGAAAGTCATGGTTTTTGGGGGGAGAGTGAGAGAGAGAGAACGGGTGGTTTGAGTTGATTCATGTCTCACTGGGAGACTGAAGTCTTTTGCTGGGCTGTTCTTTCTGAGGCAGTGACTGATTTAGATTGCTTCTGCTCTCCTCAGGGCTTCCACTTTAGGCGGAGCAAGACCTCAATGGCACGATCAGGGGATGGAGAGTGGAAGTGTGATGAGGGAGGAGGGGTAAGAGAGAGAAAGATAGCTGGACATAAGTGTCAGACTATCATGAATGCTATGGGTCATATTTCTTACTTTCATGTTCTTTCTGTTGTGTTTTCTTATAGTTTGTTCCCTATTTCTTATGATTATTTTTCTTTATCCCGTCTGCCTTCTCTTTTCTTCCTGACTTTCCTTGTACTATCCATGGGCAACAAGTGCTTATTGCTTTTTAAGGGTATCTATATGGCAAGCGTGTGTTTTTGCATTTTTCAGTGGCTAATATTGGACTAGATCTCTAGAAGATGCTTAAAAATGATTATCTATAAAGGATTTTTAAGCATTTTATACACACACACACACAAACATATACATATACAGTATGGTGCTTCTCAAAAAGTTAGAATATCATTAAAAAGTTATCTCTTTTTTGTAACTTATTTCAAAAAGTGAAACATTCATATTTTCTAGATTCATTAGATGTAAAGTACAACATTTCAAAGGTTTTTTTCTTTTTCTTTTTTTTTCTTTCTAATTTTGATGATTAGAGCTTAAAGCTCATGAAAGTCAAAAATACAGTATCTTAAAATATTAAATTAAATGACTATCCCTACAGCATAAATTCTTGGTATCACTTGTTATTTAAAACCACAATAATAGGGGAAGACTTCTGATTTGGCAGTGGTCCAGAATACAATCACTAACACCCTCCATAAAGAGTTTAAGTCACAGAAGGTCATTACTGAAAGGGGTGGCTGTTCACAGAGTGCTGTATCAAAGGATGTTAAATGCAAAGTTGACTGGAAGGAAGAAATTGGGTAGGAAAATGTGCACAAGCAACAGGGATGACTGCAAACTTGAGAATACTGTCAAGCAAAGCTGATTCAAACACTTGGGAGAGCTTCACAAGGAGTGGATTGAAGCTGGAGTTAGTGCATCAAGAGTCACCATGCTCAGACGTCTTCAGGAAAAAAGCTACCAAGCCACTTCTGAAACAGAAACAACATCAGAAGCATCTTACCTGGGTAAAAGAGAAAAAGAACTGGACTGTTGCTCAGTGGTCCAAAGTATTAATTCAGATAAAAGTAAATGTTGTATTTCATTTGGAAATCAAGCTCTGGAGGAAGACTAGAGAGGCACATAATCCAAGTTGCTTGAAGTCCAGTGTGAAATTTCCGAAGATAGTGATGATTTGGGGTGCCGTGACGTCTGCTGATGTTGTTCAATTGTGTTTTATCAAGCCCAAAGTCAATGCAGTTGTCTACCTGGAGATTTTATATCACTTTAGATAAATTTTTTTTCTGATTTCATTTTTTATTTTTATTTTTTTCCTCTTTCTCAAAGGAAAGACTAGAAAGAAAACAGAATTGATTTGAAATAGAAAACCTTTGTAAAATGATGAATGTTTTAATTATCGCTTCTGGTATATTTGATCAAAGACTATAGAATACCCAAAACATGTCACTTGTATAGTTTTGAATGGGGAAAACTGCAATGCTCAATATGGCCGCTCAATCGCAGGTAGCCCCGCCTTCTGAATGAAAGAGCCAATCGCTAATCAGTAAAGTCAACGTGTCACTGCAGCTGCTGTTAGAAGCTGTGACGAGTGGGGCGGGGCCGAGAGACGTGGGAACAGGAGCGAGGCCGGTGGAGTGATTGGAAATGAGCAACACCTGCTCGACCCACCGGTCTCGAGTCCCACGGAGGAGTTGGAGGGATATAAAACCGGAGCGACGACAGTGACGGACGAGAGAGGACCAGGCCTGGGTTTTTAGTTTGTGTTTGGTTAAGACATGACTTTTCTTAACAAAAAAACACTGAAATCCACAATATTTCCACACAAATATTATCATTTGTTTAACAAATTAGCACTTCATATACACATATTCTTTATGGTTTTCAAAATGCCTCAAATCTCAAGCAAATCACATACAAAGTGTATCCTTTCATAATCGTGTGTTTATTATCTTTGTTCTTTGTGTGTAAACGGAGTTATTATTTTGCACTCCTGACATACATTACTAAATTATTGACACTGCAACAATGTTGCTTCAAAACAGTGGTCAAATATCGAAGGTAGAGTCTTTAATCCTTCTACTGATTGCACAGTTTGTTAACTAGAGTGTTACGTTTAACGAGCAGTGAAAGTGAAACAACAATAATCTGGGGCCGTTGACGATCAAAGGGGGTTTAAACTAGTATGCCACTAACTATCATACACAACCAATCTGAAAAGTCATCCAGGCTACTGCTTGTTAAGTGCAATTTCATTGCTCTTTTTTTTTACTACAATGGTATTACCCCCCACCCCCCCAGTGTCACTCATTCTTCCCCTCTGAATGATCTCTGACCTGTCCTTGACTAGAATTGAATCCCTGCTCTGGTAGGTGATGATTTTTCCACCAACCACAATTTTCTGAAGCATCTGACACTATATCCCCTAAACAAATAAAAACCTACATTAAAGCCTCATTTCTCGGCCATGCACACACTCACCCTGACCCTCAGCTCCACTCGGCCATCATTCACCCGTTTCCTCTGAGCTCTGCTATAGCCTTCAGCTACGAGGACTAGAGATCACTTTGTCATATAGTAGGAAGACCTGAGTACACTCTTGTGGCACACAGAAAAAATAATTTGGGATACTGAAGAACTGAAGAATTGTCATATAGGCCTTAAAACCTGACACTATACTCTCCGCAGAAATGACAGTCATATAAATATATGCAAATTGATATTGTAAAGCTATTTATATTGAGTGTTGTTTTTGTGATTTGTTAAGCATGTCTGTGCAAATATATGTTCAAGATTTCACTTCAAACAATGGGACTCATTCAACTCTCGTCATGACCATATTACATTTTCACATGCAAAACAGTAATGACCTGAAGGTTTTTATTTTTATTTTGCCTTTGCCTGAATTTTTAATATTTTTTAAATATAAATGCTTTTTTATAGAAGAAAAATAAGAAGTCTCTTATGCTCACCAAAGCTGCATTTATTTGATTAACTATTTATAAATATAATTTACTGTTTTTTTTCATCAAATGACTGAATCCTTGCTGTATAAGTACTAATTTCTTAAAAATAATAATAATAATCTGACCCCAAACTTGTAGTTTTAATAATAAAAATGTGTTACTGTTTTTGAAACCTTAAAATACCTTGGTCTGAGACTGAAAATGCATTACTTTAAAAGATTAAATTACTTTGTAAAAGAAAAACTGAAGAACAAAATTATTATTTGTTGTAACAACAGCATGTTATTGAGTTCAACTTATTAACCTTAAACAGTATGTTATTGGTACTAGAAATACCAAGATCTTGGCATTGACTCCCAGGAAAAATGCTTATAGGCAAAATGTGCGGTTTACCTAGAATACTTTGGATAACGAAACTCTCTAATGCAGAAATATAATGCAAGTTTTAGAAGAGTCATGTAGTATTGGTCACTGAAAACAATCTTTTGCCTTAAGGAAAGGATCTTCAGACTCTAATGCACTCCATTCAAAACATTCATAACAGGCCAATGGACCGTTGATTTCACTGAGTGCCAGGGTTATTGCTTTACAGTGACACCTGGAGCTGCCGCATGCCTGCCGCTTTATCTCCACCTCACCAGCACGCCGTCCTGGCATGTTCCATTAGGTTGCCATGGTGATTAATGAGGTACCGCAGGGGCCGGTGTTGCTTCTATAACCGATGTGGTGCTGTCCGCAGGACCCAGTGCTGTAATTCTGCCTTCTCCATAGCAGCTGGCAGAGCTTCTCCCCACCCTCTCCTTCCCAAATCACCTCGAGCCATGCCAAATACCACCGCTGATTCTTCAGAGGACTGATGGACAGTGAGTGAAAACAATTACACAGATCTGCACCCTGGGGGAGTGTGGGTAATATCCAGGCAGTGGTGAGCAAAGAGGTGAAAGTGATTGGTTGAGTTTGAGTTTGATATGATGAAGTCATCATGGCTTTCTGTCGGGGTCAGCACTCTTTTGTAGAAAAACAAAAACAAAAAAACATATGAAACATAAACAAGTTTATAACTCACTGAATGAAATTTCTTGTGCAACTTTTGTTCTGTCTTTGTAAATTTTAGTGTTGAAGTATAGAAAATAATTAATAAATATACTACTGTCCAAATGTTTGTGATTAAGATGTCTCATTCTTATTTATGTGATCAAAAAACGTATGTTTTAAAAATGAGAAATTCTTAAAGAAAAACTTACTGACCCTGGATAAATAATTTATTGAGTATTATTTTATTTAATGCAGTTCTTTTTCTTAATATTATTTCTAAATTCAGTGCTTTATAAATTATTTGTAAAGTATTCGTGAGTTATGTTTGTCTTGTGATTGTTGTTTTGCAACATTTTTTTCAGTTGTAGGTACTCCTCTCAATGCAATTCACCTTTCTCTTCCATATGGTTAGGTGCCAAGACCTATATTTCATCAAAAATGTCAAAGGTTTTAAAATATTTAATCCAAATTAAAACAGGGAATAAAAGTTCTTGGCAGCAAGTGATCATTCAACGGTAAATGCAACCACAGAAAATGACTTTGTATGAATCCACAACATTTCATATTATCATTAACATGTGGAAGAAACTGTGATTAAAAAGGTGGAAAATCAAGTATGCAGTTCTTTGGCAAACGTTAAAAAGGTCCAGGATTAAGCTGCTGTTAATTATTTATGAACATGAATTGCATGATTATGGCTCTGACTGGCGCACTGCGTTGAGTAGCTTCAATTTAACATACAATCAGTGGATTTGAAATATTTCTCTGTTTCTCTCAGCTAAGTGTTAAGGCATTAATCATTTAATATTTGCTGCATAAATTATTTAAATATGCCAATTCTTATGAGAAAATAAGTAAAGTGTGTTAAAATAAGTTTAAGGGTTGAAGTTATATAGAGACATGGTGTTTAGACGGTTTTGCTCCATGTGCTGAATCATGGAAAGTGTGACCTGCTGCAGGGTAGGATGCTTCCTTGTTTCGACAAGCTTCCTTCCGTTAAAATCTTGAAAAAAGAATGTACTTTATGAACTTCTTACATTTGTCATTATGTGCTGTTTTACAGAAAGTGTTCTTTACAAAACAGAACCAAAATGAGGTACTGTAAAGCGTTTGCTCAGCAATAGTACATTGATTTTCCATTTTATATTTTAACTTCCAATTTTTCAAGCAAGGCTTTTTTTTAACCCAGCAAGTATAAATTGATAAAATTGGCTTTTTTTCTGTTATTGTGATTACCTCTTGTGACCAATACACAATTATTCCCTAAAACTGCCTAAACTCAGCTGTTTTGCAAGCATTCCTGCAGCTAAAATGTTGCGCAGAGTCTTTGTGCATAAGCATGACATTAGTCTGAGGTGAACTGAGCTAACCTTACCTTATGAAATCTCCCTCATTACAAGCACGGTGTCACTTACCAAAGTTTAGAGAGGCCATAATGTTCTGTTCTTGTGTTTGCCACTGATTCTCAAAGTTTTGATTGAGTGATTAAAAGCTTTCCTGTGGTTCACTTTCCTGCTGACCTCTTGTTGTGGTGCTCTTGCTCAGAAATCATTTAAGTTTTCTCTCTCTGCCTTTAACTGTCAAGAGAAGCCCACTCGTTGCGTCAAGCCTCTTGGCTGAATGGCTGCACACATTAGCATTGCGCACATAACAAGCACTCTGACCCGAGATACACCCAGTAGGGGCTTTTAATGGTTAAGGCTTCACCCTGACCACTTTAACAGTCTTATAAGTCACTCTGAAATGGTGATAAGGGCCAAGCATTACATAAATTGTTGAAAGTACTATGGGGAAAGCATGGATATTTGTGTGAGTGTGTGTGTGTGTGTGTGTTTGTGTTTGTGTGTAAAAAATGGGTGGACCAGGTGGTGTAAATGATCCCAAAAATATATATAAAATTTACAGAGGTGAAATTGCATTTTATGGCAAACAGCGTCGCCACGCAGAATCTCATTACACTGTCACAGATGTGTAACGCAGGGGCAGCTTTTGTGAGTTTCTGATGCATTGTGGTGTAAACAAAGACATCTGTTCGGTGTTTAGATTTGTGTGCTGGAAAAAGCCTGGAAGAGCAGGTTTGTAATACAGGAACAACAGTATAGTCATTAATCCATGACACTTGGTGAATGTGTCACTGGATGTGCTTCTGTTGTGTTATGTGCTGGTTATGTAAACTGTTATATTTTAGGGCACTATAACTGAATTTAATGAGAATTAGGAACGTGTCTTAACCAGGTTTCCATGTCCACACAATCAAGGCCAAACAAAACAAATCTGTTTAAGGCAGCTGTAATTATTATAGATGCGTATGTGCTGTTTTACATAAAAGCATAGTTCACCCAAAAATGAAAATTTAAATGTTGAATTCTGATGACGGGTTGGCAACTAATGTAATTGTGAATTTTTAAAAATCTGTTCCTGTGAAGAAACTAATTTGTCTACATTTTGGATGTCCTAAGGGCGAGTACATATTAGTTTTTGGGTGAACTATGCCTTTAATATACAAAGAAACACATTGCGAGTAACATGTTATTAGTATCAAGTAACTTGAATTTAAGCTACAAAGTTGCCAGTTTCTTACATTGTCTTTTTTCTCAGCTAAGATCAGGTCACATTAGTGAAACTTTCTGGACAAAAAAAAAAAAGGTTCCATGGTCTTTTGTCAATAGTGTAATGATGTACAAAGCACTTCCAAACCGAGAAGCTTTTGGATTGCATGGCAAATTCACATGCCCTATGCGAAATGGGTGTCTGGAAATTCCTGATTTAATGGGTTCTAATTGAAAAAAAAAGCTGCAAAATGATAAACGTGATCACACATCAAATCTAAACAAAGCTACAGCAAAATGTTCCATAATTAAAAAAAAAAATTTTTTTTTGGCAAATCTTGAGAGGGAAATCAGTCATTTTAATAAAAATCCACTAACTCATTTATTGCTTGTGTCATGCTCATAAATGACAGTAAAATGCGTTTGCATGTGTGCATGAATGCAACTCATGGACATTAAAGCATGTAAAAGATCACATACTGTAGCTCTACTTCTTACTAATTTGCCCTGCAGTGAACCTAGAGGCAGTAGATAACATTCCTCTTCCTCTGCTCTCGTCTTTTAAATGAATTGTAATATAATGTGACTATGAAGTAGTGTGGTGATGGTCTGTGGATATGAATAACAAACGTCTGACATTGTAAAACATGCATTTTCAGTGACCTTCCGTGCATATTAAAATGTACCTGCAGCCTACACTGCAGTGCTTAACCATGTGAATAATAATTAAGACCGTTTTGTAAGCTGAAATAAGGAGACATTTAATTTTGTATTTTTTGTTTAGACAGAACAATATGTTTAGATGCATTTTCTTGTGATAGGTGTAATGTTGCACAGATCCTTCTTATCAAGTCATCTGATTTGATGTATTTACACCTCTCATTCTTTCTTTCTCTGTATGTGGATTTACCAAGGGCATGTGAGAGGTCAGAGTAAGACACCATAAAAAAGGAGATGAATAATAGAACTGATGGCTGCCGGTCAGGAGGGCAGGCTGGGATATTTTCTCGCATGCCGACATGTGACCAGAGTGGTGCCAAAGTTATATACTGGATGATTTATTCATTCTGTGAATAATTGAGTCACTTTTTCTCATCTGTCTTTCTTTTGCGAGGTGCCAGAGGTTATGTTAATAACCTTTAAGTGTGGATCCTCTCACTCCAGAGAGGTTGCCCCTGCAGGCATCAGATGTGAGGAAACAGTCGAACAACAGCGATTCAGCCTGTTAGGAACCTGCCGAGTGCGTTGCAGCAGATTGTGGTCAGATAAACAGTTCTCAAGGCAAAACGTCCAGTAGCTAAACCAGATAAATACTGTGCTGATAACCACTCACATTTAAAGCATTTAAAAAAAGAAAATTCTGACATTGTTTTTGGTGTAAAACACGTCTTTACGCAACACAATTGAATGTATGCAAAATAGATTTGATGGATGCAATATTTCAAGCTTGTTCAGAAACTGCATTTTATCTTATTTGGAGCTTGACTTGGAGCTTCATTCAACTTTAATGAAAAAAGAGCCTCTGGGATAAGCTAAATTATTTTGTTACCAAAATGATCAAGAATTATGTTGTATTAGGTTATTTTTAAATTGAACAAGCAGGAAAAAAGAAGGGTTTTTTTCTTCTTCTGTTCCTTCAAGGACAAGTTTGATATTGTTGGATCACGTTTTTGAAAGGAGTTTCTTATGCTCACCAAGGCTGCATTTATTTAATAAAAAATATATTCAAATTAATGTTATTACAATTTAAACTAATATTTTTTTTTAAATGTACATTCATTTATTCCTGTGCAGGCAAAGCTAAATTTCCCACCTCCATCACCAAGTTTCAGAGCATGCTCCTCGAAGACCTCCTGAGGAGAGAGTTACTGCTTACACCTCCCAGTATGGAGGCTGTTCTCTCAGTGTCCATCCCGGCATTGTTTTCAGTTTAGTTGCCTCACTCTATTCCTCAACATGGCAGGCAGGCAGGGAGGCACGCTCTCTAGGGCAAGTAAGCTCACATTACATCTTGCTTCCCCTGGTTTCATGTTCTGTTAATCCACAGGTAAATGCTCGATGCACTGCCGGGGTCCTCGGTAGAACGGCTGACCAGAGGAACAGAGCCCTTGCAATTAAACAGAGGGATTCACACTTCTCTGGTTCTGAGTTCACTTCCAATCTGGGTTTTGGACACAAGTCAAAGATAACAGCTGTACACATTGAGGGATCAGTGAACCCAGCTGACTCACTGGCAGCAGGAACACCGGTAGGAACCAACTCATAATCAGAAACGTTTTGGGTCATCTTGAGGAGACGTGCACAAACATAGGACCATCAGACAGAGTGTGTGTATATATATATATATATATATATTCATACTCTGAATGTCCAATATTAGTGCATTATATTCATAATTTATTTATTTTATTATAATACAATCCGTGGTCATACAAACTGCACATTAACTGCATATAGTCTTAAGGTCAGAACTTCTCTTCTCGTGTTTGCACACATTCAGCTGTCCACTAAAAAAACTCAGTACCTTGACATTTCAGGCCTTAGGCAGAACGGCACCAAGACAACAGTGTATATTTTTTACTTTTGCTTTACATTCTGTCCCTTTCTTTCATTTCCTCTCTCTTTGGCCTGTTCTCTGCATGGCCTCAGGTAGAATAGATGCTCTAGTGACCTGTTTGAACAGTTCACCACAGCACTGTCTGTGCAGTAACTCAAAGTCACCAAACCCCTGAAGCTAAAAGAACAACATAACAGGAACAACAGTGGAACAAGAACAGGGGGATTGATGAAATATGAGGCTGGGGGTCTTTGTAAATTCAGAAGAGAGTGTTAGAGATGATGCTGTTTTTTACTATAACATCCCCAGTCCAGAGTATTTACAATAATGACTTTACATTAAACATGCATATGTAGCGAATAATATTAGTCAGAAACTTTAAATGGAATTTATTGAATTGCATAATTGTTTTGAACAGCTTTGATTAGTGAGAGCAACCTTAACTTTTGTGGGTGGTTGCAGGGCATTGCTATGTAGTTGTTAAGGTCTTGAAAGTGATTTTTAGCTTGTTATGTGGTTGTGATAATTTTTTGGGCGAGCCTCTATTTGAATCACCTAAGTCAAAAGAGTTTCTATAGTATTCTAATCACTAGAAATGACTTACAGCTCTTCCTTAAATGTAAGCTTTCAAGTTGTTTTTTTCCTTTATTTTGTTATCCAACTGGTGAAATTGCATACTTTGAGGGATTTTGATTGCTCAGACACAAGTAGCAATCAGCTCTGATCAGCGAGAGAAACCTTAAATGTAAGAAGTTCCAAATGACATTACATAATTTCTTGTAACGATGCATAAGAAAATAAAATGTGATCCATTTCATCTAATGGAATTACATGTTGCATTTAATCTAATATTTTTAGCAGGAAGAAGAAATACAGTCATGCTAATTTGCGAGCTCATGCTTAATTAGTTTTTTTTCTGTGTGTGGATGCATCAGCAGTGACCTCCTCCTCTTCTTCTTCTTCAAAGCAGCTCTTTTTAAATTATGCAGGCAGACTGGTGTGGGCTAACCTGCCCTGAGGAGTAGCAATATTTCATACAAGAGGAAGCGTGTCAACAGCAGCAGGTTACAAGAAAGCTGAGGCGCTCTTCTGATGGGGAAATAATAAATAGAAAGAGCAGATGTTAATGAAAGAGGGCGACATTTGCTCCTTTGCCCATTCCATGTGGATACTTGATTTATAGGACTTTATTGGCTTTAATATAGGAACCTTAAAGAGTTTCATCATTCATTCAGACATATATGCTCTGGATATATGTGTTCCGTATCTGTCACAATTACATATGACAGTTCACTTATTTGCTTTTTTCTACATCTTGTGTGCATTAATTATTACGGTATACATTAAACACAACTCATTATACATCCTTAGTGGTGTTTGCTATGGCAGGCATCAATCTTCTTATTGTTAATACTTGGGTTAAGGTTATAAAAAAAAAAAAAAACCTAAGTCTGAGACTGTAAAAATCTAACATCTGACATTGAAAGAGGAATCTTATCTAAAGATCAAAATATTGTAGGGATTTTAGGCTTGGCTCTTTTGGGCAAGTAAGAAACCACCCTAACACCGTCTTTACACCGTTACACGAATAACAAAATAGTATTGAACCCATTATAATCATTGATGATGTCTACGTACACTGGATACGGTGCGGCGCTACAAATCCCTGACATAAAACTGCTGCTGCATTCTATTTATGAGGTATTTACATCAATTTCAAATGATTTTCAATGGTCGCTTTGTCACATCCGATGTAGGCAATGTAATAGCCATACTGTATAACAAGATTATTATAGTTTTGAATAAATTTTCTAATTATTCACTAGATTTTTTTTTATGATATACTATGCATCCAAAATTAAATTATAGTCTTTTTATTTTAGTCTTGTTGTCATTACATAGTATATTACTTTATTTCACAGTTATGTTAAACCAAAAAGCAATGTTCTGGCCACCACCCACAGCACTCTTGTTTTGTGACGAGAAAGCAAGCAATGTTGAGAGCAAGCGCCTTTTATATTTTCTTTTATTCTTTTTGTAGTTAAATATATACTGTGTTCCGCACAAACTCCTATCCTCTGTAATAACATCTAATGTCACTTTGTGTCCTGTCATGTAACCCTGGCAACCTGTATTACTCCATTCTACACTACATTTGAATCTCACCCACAGGACTCGATCTTTCTCTCTGTCCATCTGTCTCTTTGAAACCCTTATTTCTTCCTGCTATCTGGAACCCAGTGAAGTTTTCATATTTTGTGCCTCCTCTTTTGAATTCGTGTGTTGAGGACAGATGTTTCTGAGCACTGAACAGACTGATGTTGACAAAAGTGTCAACTGGAAAATCTGGCCACATGTCAAGACACCTGTGTCTGTGCTTGAGAGAAACTTATTGAGTCCATATTCTCTTTTTTGAATCAGACACAATCAATCTCTATCTATCCATTAATGAATGGTTGGACAGTGAAGAACAAGCTCTGCACATATATGGCTACACACTTCCTGGGATTCCACGCATTCCACTCTTAATGAAACACTTGGCGACAGCTCTAGCGCACAGCTATCTCTCAAGAGCATCTCGCTGTAATGAACCAAGTCTCTTCCCGAACTAAATGTCTATTGATTCAGCAACATATTGTTTCCAAACACCTTACCTACTCTAAAGATATTTCTTGGGGAAATGTGATCAGTTACGGTTTGTTTACTTTTCCAGTGAATTTTCTTTGTCATTTTTTTTTTTCAGATCAATATCTCAATGGTCAACAAAGCAAGTGAAAGGTTGGTTAAATACAGCATTTATTTCTGTCTCCTCAGAATGTAGGTACCCATCCTGACCTGAAGCTACATCCCGTTTCGTACCTGCTGCTGGCCTTGTAGAGACAGGCAGTGTTCAAATAATCCATCAGGGATTAAATAGGATCACCAGTAGGTACGGTAATCACATCCTACACGGCTAAATACTAATCAATACCTCCGACCTCTTCTCTGCTTGATCAGTGTGGAGCAAAGGCCTAGCGGAAAGCTCTCCTCTAATTCAGCCTTTTATTGTATTTGATGTGAGACAATGGATTCGGTGTGGCAGATGGAGGACAGTATACCTTTTCAAGTGGTGCCAGGGAAGGAGAGGAAAGGGAAAAGGAATATAAAAGGAAGTGGCAAGTTCTGGAGGAGATTACCAGGCAGACACTAATGGAGAAGTTGCTTTTGGTGTAAGATGGATTTGAAATGCATTTTTCATGCTTGCATTGCATGCGCTCCTACCGTGAATTACTGTCCTCCTTGTATCCGATGTGAATTGCTCTCAGTGGTGTTTCAAAGGTCAGATAAGTGTGAAAGCATATGCAGACTCAGGGGAGATTACTGTGAAAGAGTTTTTGTTGTGCTGTTGTAAGTTACATTTCCTAGTAGCTCTTTAAATATACAGTGGCTCTGATGAAGGGCAGTGGCCTTGTTAAGTACATGCTAACTAGAACTTGTTTGTACTCTATTCATTATACAAATATTCATTATTCCGGCACAATAGAATAACTTGATCGAATCTGCTGCATTAGCATATAGATTCTCCGCTTCACTGCTTGAGTTTGTTGTAATGACTAAGAGCTTTATGCTCAAATGTATGTCTCTATGAATAGGATTTGTGCTAATGCTTATAGTAACATTGCTTTTACTTTTTATTCATTTATATTTCATTTTGTTTCTGTTTTCTCTATTTCTTTCTTCTGGCCATTTTATTCATAACTCCAGTAGAAACAAGGCATAAGAGGATTTCAGGAAAGAGGAGAATGGGAGTCTGTGTAAAGCAATATTAAATATGTGTTCTGAGTCCGTCACACCACAGAAAAATGTGTCATTAACCACAAATGTGTCATTATCCAAATTTGAATGATAAAAAAATGGGAAATAAATAAAATAAGGTATCAAAATCTTGAAAAATAAGAAGTATTCTCTGCTCTCAGCAGGCCTGTCTGCTGTCGGTGCAGAAACCATGTCTAATCATGGGAAAGTTGCCGTTTCTCTTAACCATCAAATACTGCTACAACCTAAATGGGTGCTACGGTGGCCCAGTAGTGCAAAACACAATGATATTAGTGCAACACAATGGAAACAATCGACAACAATGAAATTAGCAAAACACAATGGAAACAAGCTGCAACACAATGACATTAGCACAACACAATGGAAACAAGCCGCAACACAACAATATTTGCACAACACAAAAAAAATCTGTCCTATGCGTTTAGCGATTTTGATCTTTTGTGGCGATTTTGATTTTTTATGATGATTTTGTTGTGTTATGCACTACTGGGCTACCGTACAGTGCTCCCTCTATCAGTTTAATTTAAATAAGGAGACCAAGCTGTTTTGTAAATTATCGCAAACAGGTAATAATGCATTTACTAGACAAAGGCAGAGCTAGCTAGCAAACTGTAGGCTGAAGTAATTAATGGTAACTGGCAAATTGATCAGGCAAACTACTGATGCTAATAAACTCTAGTTATTATATTTGGTGAGTTCGACTTAAAGCAGCGCTGCACAGACCAATCAGTTTATATCATCAAAGTACGGTGAGAGTTATTTTGAAAGCATAAGGAGCCATCTGCTCTCACAGTTCTTTGATATACTAGAACGATCGGTCTGCGCACTGCTGCTTCAAGTTACACACCTGTAAGAGTGTTCGGTGGGGGTGTGAGGGGGCATGTTCGGTGGCTCTGTTGCGTCACTGAGTCATGATTTTAGCCCTACCCCAAAAATACTGAACACTGGGGAAAATGGGAAAAAACTATTTAATAGTTTTTATTCTTTTTATTCTATTTCATTGGTCTGACTCCACAATTCAGTACTACATAGTTCACAGTCTTTGTGACTTGTTTCAGCAAAACATTTATACGATTTTAATGTGTCTAGTAAGAAGTCTCTGAATTGCCTTTACATACTTTAATAATGGGAGCTAGACTTATATATATATAGATATTTTACTGATATACATTTTTCATTTCTTTTATTTATACATAATAGTATTCCTAATATTCTTTTGTTGAATATTCCTAATATTCTTTTATTAAAGTTATTTTTATTCATGACTGTAGTAAAAAAATGCTATGTACAGTATATAAAAAAGTACAAAATGATGGCAGGAAAGAGGAGAACAAGATCATTAAATGACGTTAGCCAGGGTAATTTAATTTATTTTATTTAATGATATTTAATGTTTTATTTACTTAGGCATGAAATGGTGGCAGGAAAGAGAAGTCGGGAGAAGTTTACACATCGCCCACACAGCACCGTGGTTCAGCTTGTTGGAGCCTGCGCGCTTACAGTTAGCCTGCAGTGGCATATATCTAGTAGACTAAAACTGCTTCCATAGTGCAGGTAACTCATGTCTACATTACCCAGACCAACACTAGTTCCCTTGAGCCCAGGTTCAGACCATGACCTAACCTCAGGGCTCAGACCCATACCAAGACCTACAGTATCGATCCAACAACCAGGCTGTCCATTTTAATAAACTGCAAGAAAATGCTTTTGCATCCAGTGAAGTCTTGTGAATTATCTGTAAGATTCTGTGTAAACCTGTGGCTGAGGTAATTGTCACCTTATGTTGGGAATAGACTGCCATTTTGTCTGAGACCATAAAACAAGATCCAGGTCTTCCAGAACCAAGGTCTCTGATACTGACCATCTACCTGTAACAATACAAAGCACCTTGGGTAGGTCAAGGTGTCCAGGGAGGCCTTTCTCAAAAACATCCAACAGCGAGACAGATGAATGTACAATGCAATATGAGTGCATTATAAGTTTGCCAGTTTACCCCAGGGTGTCTGTCTCTCTGTGCTGAGTGTTTTTGGATGTCCTCTGTATTTCATATATTTTTGGCTGGAAGTCCAAAAGACGTTGCTGAAAGGGGTTCATTTGGCCGTAACCGTTATCCCCCATCAAAAATCAATAGGTTATTTTGAGGCCATCTCAGATCTGAAATGAACTGGGAAGTTGCATTCGGTGAACAGCGCTCCTCAAAGTGAATTGTCTCAGATCGATAGTGTCATGAATTATGCAAGTACATTTCATACAGTACAACCCAACTCCTTCCTCAAAGATTTCACCCAAACTGGGTTTTCTTTTCTTCAGGCTGCCACACCTAAAGGCTGTTGTATAAATAACTTGATCTCCAAAGAATGATCTCAAAGGATGCATCAGTCCTCTTTGCAAAGTGACCTATGACCTTGTTTTGAGCTAGATTGGACCTTACAATAGGAGTTTATTGACGGGGAAGGATGTTGACAGCATTCGCTTCCTGTTGTCTGCTTGCTGTTCTATTGTCTGTCCTCCTTGACTATGTGGGACAGTGTCTTCCATTGAGGAAATGGTAATTTCAGATATCCTTTGCAGTGTGTCATATTTTTGCCTTGATCTTTCCGTCTCTCGGTTATGATGACGTTATTCAACTTTATTTAGATGACTTCATTTTTATAGATATTCTGTATAATTCATGAAGCGTAAACAGAATGTGGGGATCTCACTTTAAAAAGCTCTTCATTTTCAAATAACTGTTGACAGGTCTGGGAATCATGCATGTAGACATTGCATTGGAATGAATGAATAAAATTTTTTGTACACATTCAAAAAATAAAATAGGGCCAGTAAGACTTTTTAATGTTTTTAAAAAAAATCTTGAATGCTCATCAATATTTGATCAAAAACACAGTAAAATGCAGTTATATTTTTAATATTTTTAATCAATGGTTTTCTATTTGAATATATTTTCATATTACAATTTTTGCTTTAATAAGCGGAATTTTCAGCAGCCACACTTGAATCACATGATTCTTCAGAAATCATTCCAATATGATGATGAAGTGCTCAAGAAACATTATTATTAAATAAATTTAAAACAGTTGTGCTACTTAAACGTACAGTATGGAATTTTTGGCCACCAGGGGTCACTCAATCAAAATAATAACATAAGACATACTTTGATGACGTCGGGAAAGAGCGTAGGCTCATGGGAGTTGTTGTTCATTGGAACACGCGCTCTGTCGCTCCCCACATTCCTCACTCATTTTAACTGAGGCCGGCGACACACTGGATGCGTGGCGCAAGCGTCTCAGCTGCGTGGCGTGTCAGTTTTTAATTCGGCTCCCATGTTAATAGGTTAGAGCTTGCAGACTGCCTGTGTGAGCCGCGCGTCTCAAACGCGTGCATGCTAGAAATAGAACCGACACCTATTTTTCATGCGACACGCAAGCGTGTTGGAAGCGTTTCCAGGCAAAATATAATAGGAAAATATGTTTATATGTAATTTTGTACACAAATACATATTAAATCATGACATTTTGATGTTTGAAAGTCTATAGGTTGACATAAATTCAGATATAAATGTAAATATTGCACCTGTCAAACATCTATTTTGCCGTCAATACTGTTGACGGTGTCCTTTATCAGTAGGCTTTATATTTATGTTCAACATGAAGTATAGATATTGTTGTCATGAAGACAAGAGCCTGGTCTGTCAGCGGTCTCCCTTCACCTACAGTAGCAGCAGCCTAGTATTTTGACAATCACGTCTTATCGAACGGAGAGATATATGAATTATCAGACCCCTATCAAATCAATATTCCATCTAGCTAGTAGTAATATATGTTAAAAAACACGGGTTTCGCTTTCGTTAATAATTATAATTACGTTTATACTATGATATCGAGCAAGATAGTAAACTGCATTTGAAGCTACTTTATCCAGCTAGATATAGAACACATGTAGATTTACATTATACTCTACATGAGAGCTAGTCCGTCTGCGTTTTACACAAGACATCATCGTTTCACAAAATATACGGATAGATATAACGTTAGTTAGCTGAATGGATGCATACCTGTTTATTAGAATGCAAGCATCTCTCTGTAGTTTCAGCTTGTCACGAATCTCTCTCTATCTTGGAAATGCAACTCCAATATTTACCCGTGTCTCGTTTCTTCTCTTGTCCCAAAACCTTCTCAGGTCATTTATTTCACCCGTACGTTTGCGCTTCACAGAACGTGCAGGCAAAGCATAATCATGATCCATAACTAAGTTATTGATTGAGGTATAAATACGAATATAAACAATATAAATATAAAATATAAAAGTCTCGATCAAGGCTAGCTACTAATTTTTCTTCTTCGTCTCGTCTTTGCTTCTGTTCACCTTTGTATTTGGCGGCTCCGCCGGGTTCCGCAGGAAGTTAGATAAACTAGAGGGGTCAAAGTTTACATGACGCCATAGACGGGCGACAAAACGGAAATAAAGAAACGTGCCGTGTCTTCTAATTAAACTATAATTTTCTCCGGATTTGAAAGTTTGTGGAAACTTTCGGGATTATGTAAGTACACAACTAAAAAATATATATAACATAGATATAGTGATTTCTGCTATTTTTAAAGCAGAAAAATTACATATTGCGCCTTTAATATTTTTGTGGAAACCGTTTTTGTTTCCAGAATTATTTGATGAATAGAGGGTTCAAAAGATCTCTCTCTCTCTCTCTCTATGTATATATATATATATATATATATATATATATATATATATATATATACATATATATAGATATATACACACATATTTTGTTACATTGTAAAAAATAAATGTATTACATAATATATGCATGTGTGTTATTTCTAGAGTCGACCTTTCTATCTGGTTTCCTACAACTCATGTTTCTCATTGTTTGCATCACACTACAGAATGGATAAAAGGAATGTAAACAGCACACCACGAAAGAATAGTGCACCTTTTAGTGAAAGATGCATCAAATCATTTATCACCTTTAGTAAGAATATACAAACATTCTTGAGTAAAATCATCAATGTTTCAGCATTGCTGTATAACTCTATTTTCATGTTTGTCTGCTTATACACCAGATGTTGTTGTGATTAATTGAGGAGTGTAGAGAGATGTTCCTTAAAGAGCTTGCATGTACCTTTGACTATAGTATGGAGGAAGCTTTTATGACAAAGTAGTTAAACACCAAGCACTCCTAAATACTATTTCAGAGATCAGAGTTATCGTGGCCTACTACTTGTTTTCATATTTAGCAGCTTAGGACACATACATAGGCTGGTTTTAAAAAGGCTTCAACAACTTGGGATGCCCAAAAAGAGGGCTAAAATGCTAGCAAATTACTGTGCTTTGTCTGCTTTCATAAGCAGCTGCCAAATATGGTGGAAATGTTATTTCAACCCATAACAAATGAGTGAAATGCTTAATATTGTAAGATCTGCTTATGCCACTGGTCCATGATTTTGTACATGCATTTATCTTCATCTGTAATATTTATGTCCATTACTCTGCTTTTAACATCTGCTATAGTCTTTCTTCTGCTTTAATCCACTTCAAATTTAATATTGTGCTGCCAGGTCCTATTGACCAATGCTGGGTATGGTTATCAATGCTGGTCAGCCTGAAAGAAGACTTTTGATAGAGCACACAGAACTTTTTAAGATGCAAGACTCACAAGCCACCTTTTTAACATGCAAGACGCACCTGTATCTCTTAAACATGCACGGCACATGCACCTAAAGATTCAAGGCACATGAGTATCTTTTGAAATATTTTCTGGAATCACAGATGGGCTGGTCAGCTGTGTCTCCTTCACTCATCTGCAGTTGCTCCATGACTTCATCAGACCATGCAAAGGCTGTTCAGTTCACTGCCTCGCTTCATTTTAGGGCACACACTCAACAGCGAGCAATACTACGCAGCACTGCGACTGAAATGATGTCTCAAGCATCTGATTGCTCCATCCCCCTGCTTCCATCACCAGCTTTCAAGCTTACTCAAATTGACTGCACTTCCAAATGTGTCACTGTGAAATAGGTTAGCAAGAAAAATCACAGAAGTCCTAATTAAGATAGGATGCAAATATATTCATAATTGTGTTGCTTTATCTAGTCTGCTCTTGACGTTACTTTAAACAGCAAATGTGGAAAATGACATGGAGCTTAAGAGAGGGAGGAGAAGAATAAGGGAAAGCAGGATAGAAGAGTTCTGCTGTGCATTAATTAGGTGCCTGCTGTAGATGACAATACAATCTAGAAGATTTTCTACACATACTCTGTTTAAGGAGGAACCATTTTAAGGGCATCAAATGCATGTCACAGCTCAAAAGCTGTTTCAAAAGGTAGGCAAATTAATAAAACCTTATTTTAGCCAAAAATACAGTATAGTAGATGATCCCAGAATGCATTGCTAGGATTTTGGTATAAAAAATGGCAGACCATGTGTGAGAAATGGTGATTATAAATACTTGTGTGTAATTTTTAGTATTATTTTTTATACTATTATAATATTTAGAGTTTGTATTTTTTTATGCTTTTGTCATTTTATTCATTTTTCTTTTAAAATAGCTTTAATTTTCTCAATTCCAAGAATACAAAGAAACAGCTTGAGTTCTCATGGAGATCGGTCTTGCCACCTTGAAAGAACAAATTCATAAGGACTTGAGGACACAAACCGCATCATTTGAATTGAGATGACCTGACAATTTAAGTTTGCATTTAATTTTTTTTTTTTTTTTTTGATTTCATATTTCAATGAACAAAAAATATATATTTTAATAGTTTTAGTTTTAATTATTACATTGATACTAACACACATAATTTAGTACTGATGAGTAGTGATAAAAACACTAAAACCGATTGTTAACCCAAAATATGTTAGTGTCACATCCTCCTCCTCCTCCTCCTCCTCCTCAGATTATCTTTATTGAAATTGTTTCTGAATAAATAACATTATTTGTATGCCTCGAGGTTTTGTGGCCTATGTAGAGTTTCAAATCAGCCACTTATGACGCTCCATGCCTAAGAATGTTACAGTCTCTGATGTGACTGAAGAACCTAAAGGAGAGATTTTTCCTCATTCCTCACCTGCTTCATCTGTTTATCATAATTCATAATTTCTCTTTATCATAATTAAGTTTGTGTCCAGTGGAAAGCGTCATCTGTTGTCATGGTCTTCCCATTCCTTTTTGGTTGTATCCTTCCACACCCATTGTTTAAGAGACTTCTCTAAGTGTTTAAATGTATCTTCTACAGTCTGTTTCTCATCTCCTGTGCTGGTTTAAATTCCGAACACACGCGCACAAACACAAGCGTTCAGAGATTCTCAGTTTCCTGATAAAGGCGATAAATGCTAAACATTGTTGCCCTAGAAACCGTCTGCCCCCCACCTCCTTCATCTGTCGTCCCCTTCTTCTCGCCACCTCTACACATCACTGTGTATTAATAAACTAACACACTTATCTAATCAACAGGAGTGTATGTATGTGTGTGCATCTGGAGAGCGAGCAAATGTAATTGTGTGTGTGTGCACGCCTGTCCACTACAGATAATCCTGTAAATGAGTCCAGTGCTAGTGTCACACTGTGCGGAGCTCTAGGCAGCTTGGACAGCGGTGTGGTTAGAGAGAGAGAAAGAGAAGGAACAAGAGCGGGGGGCTGTGTTGTGAACACAGCTGCGGTGAGGAACAGAGATGTTCATGTTAATCCATTTTCAAGGCAGATGTCAAACAGAGTCTGACTGAGCTAAGCTCTTCCTCTCCCAAAATGTACAGATGGACTCACACACAGCAATTGATCCACTGGATTCTGTTTGTTTTTAAAAGGGAAGTTTTCCTGTGGTGCTTTAGTGAGCTGCATGAGAAATACATATTAATGCCCCAGTCCAGCCTCCAGCTCTCCATCGTCCTTCATAGAGCGCCACCCTGCAGATCTGTATCAGTATTGCACCAGAAATTAAACTTACAAAACTAGTAAAAAAAAATTTTTTTTATTTCAAATAAATATGATTCTTTTGAACTTGCTAGTTATTTTAATTTATTTTATTTTGTAACAATATTTCACAATACAGTTTTAACCTTATTGATCAAATAAATGCATCTTTCAAATAATGCTCTTTAAAATGCATAAAAAAATTCTCCCAACCCCAAATGTTTGAATCTTAGTGTATATATTACAAATAATTAGCACTGAATTAATTAATGTGCAAAATCAAAAAATGAAATATCAAAATGAAATTGAACAAAGGGTTGATATTAGTTCATCCATCACTTGAAATCTGAGATCAAATCGGTTGCATTGCGTTATGGGAACAGTATTCAATTCAGTATTGTATGCACACACACAAAAAAAGTGTTATATTCCGTGACGTGTGGAAAATACACATATTGTACTACATACTGTGGAAATAATGTGAGCAATGTAGTATGCTGAATCTGAACAAGCAACATTTTGGTTTCACTTGGGTGTTATACAGTACATACCAAAAATTTGATATTTGACAAATGGAATATATCTAATTCAGGTCGTTGATTCAGCAGAAAATATATTCCTCTAACTGTAACAGTTAGACAGTTTTCACATGTGTTTTAACCTGACAAGACCATGAGAACTAGGTGAAAGAGTGTGATCCCACACACTCTGCTCCAGGCAGCTTTCCAGTGAGAAATGTGTGTGACTTGGTATCAAACGCGAGTTCAGTGTGCAGGTGTGTTAGGGGCACAGGTGTGTGAGTGTGTGTGTCAGAGTTTAAAGACACAGCTGCTCCTGCAGAGGAATCAGCCTTTGGTGTGTTTGTGTTCCATAGAGCATAACCAGGCGTTGTTAATGAATTAATGACACACGGATACACACAGGGGGGTTTTGATTAGATAATAATATCGTGACTTGTGGCTTTATTGGAAGGAGTCGGGAGACAGGCGGTGAGACAGACACTCTAGGGAAGTACAGTTCGCTCAAGACCATGCCGGGCACACTGCTGGAACTTTATGAAAAAATTATGATTGTAAATGTACTATGTTAACAGTTATGCACCTAAATATATGGGGCAACCATATGCTTAAAACTTTTTAACAGGTGTTTCAGATGTACCTTAATTTTGCAATACATTGCATTGTGTTTTAGGGTCAATGGAAATGTCTGTAAAAATTTAAAAATATTGTCCATTAATGGATAATTGTCTATTAATGTTTTAAAATTATTTTAGTTTTTTTCCCCCGTTGAATTATATATTTGAGCCTGGACCACATAACCAGATATAAGGGTCAATTTTTAAAAATTATTTAAACATTATCTGAAAGTTGAGTAAATAAGCTTTTCATTGATGTATGGTTTACAATATTTTAAAATGTAGAATCTGAGGATGCACAAAAATCTAAATACTGAAAAAAATCGCCAAGTTCTTAGCAATGCATATTACAAATAAACAAATACGTTTTCTTATATTTACGGTAGAAAATTAAAATATATATCTTCATGGAACGTGATCTTTACTTAATAACCTAATGATTTGTGGCATAAAAGACAAATTTGACCCATACAAGGTTTTTTTTTTTTTTTTTTTTTTGCCTATTGCTTAAAATATACCCAAGCGTACATTTATAATATACCTTAAGACTGGTTTTGTCTCACACACACACACACACACACACACACACACACACACATATATATATATATATATATATATATATATATATATATATATATTGTCACATATATATATATATATATATATATATATATATATATATATATAGATTAAAGTTAAGATTATAAAGACAGAGATATGAAGTATGTATAGAGCTGACAAAAGAATGTTTTTGTAAAATTGCTTTTACTTATCAAATGTCTAACAGAAAATAAAGACTTACTGAAAGGTCTGTGGGGAAAAGATAATGCAAGTTGAAGAAATAGATGCTTTATTTCGAAGTGTAAAGCCATTAAATTGTAAAACACTTGAGTAGGTTTTGAGAAATTTGAGCTAGCACTTGTTAAACAATGTGGTAGTTGATATGATTGAAGGCCTCTTTAATAGAAAAGTGATACAAATGCACTACCAGTAAAAGCTCTTTGTGAGTCAGTAGTAAGTAAATTTCAAGTTTAGTAATTAGTTTAGATGAGATGTTTTATGACTTTCAGTCTATACTCATAATCAGTTCTATAAGACTCTGTGTAACCTTAATACACAACCTCTCTCACACTCTATTTGGACAGAACCTGTGGGGAGATAGAGTAAATTTGTTTTTTCAGATGAACTTTGTTATTTTAATCCACTCTGAATCAAACATTACTGTGTTTTTCTCACTTAACCTCTGTAAAGATTGAAGGAGCTAATTACGTACTGTGTTTTGACTAGACATGCATCCTCTGAGAAGTCTAATCCTAGTATTTTCTCACAACTGTTTACTTATTTATTTTGACCTTCATTGAAAACCAGAACTGAGGCTAAATTTCTTGTTGCTTTCCAGAAATTAAGAAATTCCCATTTATAAAGTTTTAAAAAGAGAGATTTCTATATTTAGGTTTGAACCTAAATTCAATTTCATTCCTAATAATATATTACAAAAATCTAATAAATGCAGTCTAAAAGGCATAAGAGACTTCTTTATCAACCCCAAACTTAAATTTCTTTATTTCAATAGGTGTTATACATCCAAACAACACACATCCCCACTTAAGTAATCATAGAGATATTGTTAAATACAACTGAACTGAACCCCCCCCAAAAAAAACCTTCTGATTAGTGCTTTACATTGTTATTTACATGTCCTGATGATATACACCCTCACCATTCATTCTCACATCTGTTACATTAACTTCCACCAATTCTCTGCGGGAACAAAAACTCCTGTGTGTATGTGTGTGTGTGAAAAACATCCCCAAGGTCGGTGAGTGTCTGCCTGAAATGGGAGCAGGAACCTCTCGGTGGCCTCCATACAGTAAACACGGCTCCTGTGGGACACTGTCCACCTGTTGTCTGTAACCCCCAAGAGAGCTTACTTCACACATCTCATCTGTAATCATGTAAAGCAAGGTTTAGTAGGGGTCAGACTGAATGGCTCCTTACGGTACCCAACAACATCAGCAAATCCCACTGCTGAGAAGAGAAATGTGGGTAAACCGGAGTCTTAGGCAGAGTTCTGCACTTCCATTTAATCAGCAATGCTTCTGAACTACTATCTAACACTTCAGTTAGCACTTGTTTGATTTTAATTAGGTCACAGAAATTGAGCATGGGTTAAAAATTCAGATGATGTGCGATGATATTTGATTCCCTTTGATTGCTTTTTCCTCCAGGTCTTTCTTGCAGAGAAAAGGGAGCTAATCAGCTTATTTAACACAGATCCTCACTCCATATTGACACAGTGAATGGAAATTGGAAAAAGAGGAACCATGGGTCCTGCAGATTAGGGTAAGATTAAGTTTAGCAGGAAAGATCAACTTTAGACCTGAACCAAATGAGACCGGTAATATGCACTCAGTTTACAAACTTGATTAGGCCTGAACTAAACCTGATAAATTTGTTCATTGTTTACTCACCCTTCTGCTGCGCTAAATCCGTATGACTGATTTTATTTCAAGTTTTCAGTGTTCTTTTTCATACAAATACAATGAACAAGCTTCAAATATTGAGTACAAAACAATAATTCAGATGACTTGTGCATTTTATTACAAGTCATATGAAGCCATACAATATATTTTTTTTGTGTGTGCAAAAACAGACCTAAATTACGTTTTTATTAATTAAAATGATTTACATCTGTCCTATCTCATTCCGGTGAGTTCAATTCAAGTTTATTTGTATAGCACTTTTCACGGTCGTTTCAAAGCAGGTTTACAGAAAATTGAGATCTACAATATATTTAGTATTAGTTAATCAGTGGTGAATGTCAAGTTGATGTACATATGGCAGAAATGTATTGTAAAAATAAATTAAAGACATAAACAGATGATGAACACTATTAACAACAATGATTATATGATGCAATCACACTTGTAGCGATATTTGGTAGTTCTGTATGTTGTTTCAGGGTTGACATCATCTGAGGTCCTCTGAGGGGTTGACATCATCTCTTCTCTGGTGTTCTGGATCCAGACTGGAGCTTGTGTAAATCCTTGTTACCATGGGATGTCAATCCCATGGCAGAAACAGAGAAACAAATAGAGACATAATTAGCATAGCTTCTGTTCCAACAAAGCAAAAATGATTTGTTTAACCCAAGCTAAAGAATAATAATGTGCATTTGATCAGATATACAGAAACTGCAGTACAAGATTATGAAATGCATTATTTGAATGCTTGGCCAAAGAGATGTGTCTTAAATCTATATTTCAAAATTCATGACAGAACCATAGTCCCCTTTGTGAATGAATCATAATTTGGATCTTTTAAATTAATTGGTTGGTCTGGTTCACAAAACTGGTCAGAGAGATTTATCAGAGAGAGTGGTTCTAGCCAAGGCAGGAATTAAGGCTAACATGATAAGCTATAATATGACTTAATGTTTGGTGCTTTAACATCATTTTTAGGGCTTGAATGCTTTAACTTCTTTTAATTGTTAGAAAATAAAAACCAGCAGTCTTCAAAATATCTTCTTTTGTGTTCAACAGAGTAAAGGTTTGCCATGACAGTTTGGAATAACATGAGTGTGAGTACATGTTAATGACGTGTTTTGGATTAACTTTTTGTTACATTGTGTATAGGAAACTGTCTTGAATGAAAACGGAAGTACCCCCCCAAACGAAATGTGTGTTAATTTAGTGCCACAATGAAACATTTCCAGCACATAAAGGGATTTTATCAGTGTGTACTGGCTGGTTGTTGTGCTACACTTCAGAGCTTTGCTAGCAGACGGATTTTTGCTTATTAAGATGTGTACAGTCTTTTGGACCATTGGTTTTAGAAAGTAAGAATGTGATCATTAATATAATGCAAGCATATAGATCTGTGAAGGGAAGTTCATTAAGTGCAGGGTCAGGACAGCTTCAGTTAACATTCGTAATTTATTAAACGTGCTTTGGGAATAGGCCTGCTTGCTTGTGTATGTCTATCTCTGGATATTTTAGTGTGATTACTTTAGTGGTGGAGGGCATCAAGTTTATTCATAGTTGGGTTAAATTATTTGTTTGTTGCTCTGGTTATGGGAAAAACATAGTGTTTGAGTTGGTATGCGTGTAAGTCTTCAGTTTCAGCATCTGGTTGGGTTTGTTACTCCCTGAAGTGGGTTACAACAGCTCTGTTTTATAACTGATATGCCACTGTTTTAAATGTACGCTAATATTAGCATTAGCTAAGCTGTCCGAAATGGATCATACTGTTATTGCCTTATTGTCTTCTGTTTTACTGCAAGTATGTAGTACTAACTCAACTGTGTGTGTGTGTGTGTGTGTGTGGTAGAGTTATATGTAGAGCAGTACATAGTTTTTTTTTTAGAGAAGTATGCAAGCAAGGGCCAAGGAGCTATCTCCCTTAGCTTCTAGTGGTAATTAACCAAATATCGCTGTACAAACAGCCATCCACCAGAGTGCATTTTAAAAATAAAAAGGGAATAAAGTGTTATTATACGCTGGTCTAAGCATAGTGGGACATATCATCTAGAAAATAAGTGTTCAACAAAACTTAAAAAAAAATGAAAAAAGGGAAAATGTTTTGGATTCTATCCAGTGAACCCCAAAGCCTAAGAAAACAGCTGTCTGACAATTAATTATACTTTAATGGCTTCATAATTAATCATTTTATACAGATTCAATTCCGGCATCAATTTTGTTAGCTTTTTGTGTTATTTGCACTTTTTACATTTATCCATTATCCAAAAAAAACAATTTTATTACTCTTATGATACAAGTAATAGTAACAATAATGTGTTCCAATATGCATTGTACATTGAAAGTGATCTTCAGCTCCACCAACACATTAAACAGAAAATGTTAAGGGTTATACCATGCATTTTGTAATACTATGCTCTAAAAATTATTTGAACATTTATTTATTTTACCTGCCTATATCATCTATATTTATATCTACTGTAAATAATTTTGTATAAATATTAAATTGAACAGGTATAGAAATATGTCATATCTGCTTTGCTAAGTGATATGGAAAGAAGCAAGAAGGAAAATCAGAAAAAAACCTTTTAAATAATATGAGTTTGTTCACTTATTTCATGCCTTTGTACACATTTGAAATTATGTAAAACTATATATATATATATATATATATATATATATACACACACACACACACACACACACACACGCACACACACACACACACAAATGAATTACACACAAATGCATGTATTTGTACAAATTTCATTCATTTATTACAATAGAATTAAAATGTTCTTCTTCATTCACTTAGTCATACCACTGTTATTAAGTACCATATGAATATAATAACACTATTGCAGGATTACATATGACATATGTAAAATAATACAGTCTTTTGTCTCACATGTGAATGTTAACAGTAATGCAAACATACAGTGCCTTCTGAATAATATGTGGTTTTTCTCATACAGGAATGAAAATGTTTGAAAATGCGACACAGTCTATGATTTAAGAGCACAGGGAGATTGGAGACACACGACACCTGCTCCGCCTCCTCAGATGATGGCTGGCTCTGCTGATGGGTCTTGGACAGAGAGCAGTTGTGGTCGTCATTACCATATCACACACACTGACGCATATGCACTCACATACAGGTCTCTGGCAACAATCCAATCAGCAGAAGAGCTTGTGGGTAGAGGCAATATTGAGATGTTTTAGGGGAAGTGGAACTATAATCATGGCTCTCCGTACATACAAATTCTATCTCTTACTCATTCTATTGCACATGCATGCCCTATCCTTCTCAATCCTTTAAAGTGGGCCTGAGATCACAGGAATACAAAAGTGACAGAGATTTTAAAAAGCATTTCCTGGTAATAGTCATGCTTACATGAATAGTGCATGACAAGCAAAGAGCGATGAGAAGAAGTAAAGTAGGAAGAAAAATGAAATGAATGCTTTGTTGGATTGGGGTGGGTGTTTACAGTGCATAGGTTTATAACCTTGCACTTTCAAATACTTGCAGTGAATTCTGAGAGGTTTGGAGTAACTAGGCAGCTGGACATGTAGGGGGACCAAAACCTTTTGTGATTTTCTAGTGAAAGATAATTGAGATGGCTGTAAAACTAATAGTCATGATTATATTTCAGGGAATCTACTGAAATTAGAGGAAAGCATTTACGGCCACGGAAATATGACATTTGGGATCATGTCTGTGGGTAAGTTGAGTTCCTGTGTGGAAGACATGAATGTTTTATATTTCAAATAAGAATATGAACATAAATTTGAAGTCTCATTGTGAACATTTCCATAAATTGGTCCAGAAGGTTTACATTCAGACAATTTAAAGGTAGTAATACTTTTTTATTTTATTTTATGTTTTCATGCATATTGTTCTTCTCATATTTTTTCAACATTTTATTTGTGTTATTAAAATTATTTAAAATATATTTTCTAAGAAAAGCTTACTGACAAATTTTACCCCACAGCTAACATTTTAAGTGGAAATCTTTTTTATTTTTTATTTATGGTCTAATCTTTAATTTATGGTCTATATATTGTCAATTCACTAATAGGACTGATTTGTTTGTTCCTTCATTCACTTTGTTATATTTAATAATAAAGTAATGATTATCCATATGTATTTTAATTTTTTTTATAAAAGCTGCGTTTTATATAAAATAGTTTTACAATAGTTTGTAATAGTCATTTAGACTTTTAAGGCATTTTCAAGGTGATTTATCTCAGTTTTCAGTGTTAATATTGTTTTCATGTTGAATCAAACCTGCTTGCATTCCCATTTGGTCATGCAGAAATGACAAACTTCCCCTTCAGTGTCATCCAGTAGTTGATTGATTGACATATCCATCATAAACAGGAAATGAAGCTGCACTGAGTCATGTGACAGAAGTGATTGAGACGTTCGAGCTTTGTTGCCTTGTCTCTTCTCTCCCTCCTCCTCCTCACTGGCACTCTCAGGCAATTCTCCCGATTGCATGTTGATTTATTAATTTATTTATTTTGCCTACCTTTGTTTCTAGCGCTCTCTATGAGATTAGATGAGTTCAGCTGGCACTGCTTTCCCCATCCGTCTAATCTGTGCGCTGTCATACTGATGAGGTCAATGCTGATACAAGGTCAATCAAGCATTTTCACAGAGCTGTTATATCTTCCCTGTAAACTCAAGGAAAGACTGGGCCTTTGAAGCTGACACGAGCCGATGACATCTAAACTGTCACATTAATGGACAGATTCAGCCTAAAGTGGCAGCGCTCCTCTTTATGGAAACAGACGTACAAATCAGGGCTGTGCACCCTGTTGCCTAACAGAAAATACTCAATGATGTATGTATCCAGACATTAAATCAGATGACCAATTGGGCTTGACAATTCGCAAAGTAGTTCTTGGATCAAGGAAAGTTTCTTTTAAGATAGAGGATTGAAAGACTGAAAGATGGCGGAATGGTTTAGGGCAGCCTTTGAAATGAGAGGTTAAATTACATGGACCTATTTTCTTGATGCAATATTATTCTGGGAAAAGAAGAGGACAGAGGCCAAAAGTGAAGTAAATTAGACTTGATACAGCTTGACACATTTTGATTTAACAGCGTTTTCAGCACGACAGGCTCATTCTTTTTCTATGACTTCTCTTTATCTCGAACGCCCCGCAATGAAGTTTATTATCCATAATGCATTTTATCACTAATACATTGGGATGTTTAATTCGAGCATTGCACATATTATTATTCATTTATTTTTTATTTTTTTCTAAATGGAATGTACCAGCACATCTACAAAAAGTGTAATTAATGTAATGTTTGTGGCGCTTGTCTTAATAGAAGACACGGGTGAAAAGAGAGAGCAACTAGCAGTCTGAGTGTAGTAATGGGATACAGAGCTGTTCCACATACTATGGTAACCATGGGGTGATTTCTAATAGTCATTTTTTTTATTTTTGAATGATGCTTATAGAAAGAGACACTTTTTATAGGGTTGTTGTGCAACTGAATTGTTTCATGAAAGGTCTTTAAAGGGAATAGTTCACCAAAAAATAAGTATTTGTTAAGAAATTTTACTCACCCTCAGGCCATCCAAGATGTAGGTGATATTGTTTCTTCATCTGAACAGATTTGGAGAAATTTGGCATTGCATCACTTGCTCAGCAGCAGATCCTCTGCAGTGAATAGGTGCTGTCAGAATGGGAGTTAAAAAAAAAAAATTCCACAACAGATTTTAACAGAGTATTATTTGTAATTAATGTAATTTTGCAGATTATAATCTTGAGACGCTACACAATGCGTGCTCATGATTTAATTAGCATTTTCTCATATGTAACACACCAATTAAAAAAGCTTTGCTAACGTTCCTGTAGCTCAAGGAGTAGAATATGGCGAGATCAATGACAGGGGCATAAGGAAATGCATAATAAAAATGTATGCCTTTTAATGCACTGTCACTTTGGATAAAAGCGTTTGCTAAATGCACAAATGTAAATGTAAATAAATTGGCTGATGCATTGCTTAATGTAGAGTGTACTAGAACCTATATGAGAGGACAATACACTGCACCCTTCACAACATTTCACATCATTTCACATCAAAGTCAAATGAAAATAATAGGAAAATATATATTGCTTAAATGTGTTTTTTATTTTAATTGCATTGTGCACTGTTATGCTGAAAAAAAAGCTATATTTTAAAATAATCTTTAACACTGTAGAGTTTAACTAGCCTTAATTTATTGAAAAGAAAAAAAATAATTTGAATGTATTTTATTTATTTTAGATATTTATTCATTCATATGTGTTATATTTATATATGGGAAATAAATGTGAGCAGGCCAATAAGCAGCTTTGTCAGGAGTTTGAGCCCTTGCCTCTCTTTTTTTGTTGATATCAACTCCATCATTCTGTATCTTTTCTCTTCACTTCTTCACTCACATGTTGTCATTTTTGTCACTTCTTTCTGTTTCTCATCCCATGGTGTGCAGGTGTGCCGTGTTCTGAATACAGGGCTGGAGAGAGCAGAACTGGATCAGTCTCTCAGCTGAACAAGGTTGTGTTAATTAAAAAATCTCTATCAGAATCTCTGCTGGATTTCCTGCCTCTTTCATTCCCACATTCGATTTCTAGCATTACTGTGTCTGCTTTCATCTGGTGTCATCTCTTTCCTCTCCTCTTCCTTTGCTCCTTTGTATTTTGTTATTCTCTTCTCTCCTTTGTTCCTCCAGCCCCTTCTCTCCTGTTTGTATATCAAGAAGCAAAAGGTCAACAAAAAGTTAAAGTGAGGGAAAAAACTAAACTCCTTAATAACTCTTTCTCTGAATCGTATTTCTCAGGGACTGATGATCTGACAGTCTCAATTACATTTCCTCCGTTCTTTTGAGAGAGTGAGTCATGGCAAAATCGGAGAAGCAGTACTTTGTTCCTCTTTCACAGGCTCTCAAAGGACTCCTAGCCGAGGCTATTTTTCAAAAACATTTAGCATTTAGCAGTAATGGCCAAATGTGCTGAATACATATGCTTGCATTGGTCAGCTATTGGACCGAGAATAAAAGAGCACACTCGGTTTTACCTACACTGTCGATGTGAGTCGCCTCAGATCTTTACCTGAACAACAGAGGCGACAGGGACAAAAACAACATTATCTCCTGTGAAAGCCCCAGTCTTAAATGAACCAATGAGCATTCCGTTGTGTGGGGATCTACACAGGCAGGCACACAACATAGCTGCATCACGTTCACACAACACCCAGGATCACATGATGTTATGAAAAGTCACATGACCAATTAGGAAGTGATAAGTGTCTGCTGGTTGCAAGGCAGATTCTCTTTGTGTTGGTGCTGGACACTGTTGTGCGCGTTGGGCTTCCTTTTCATGAAGGTACTGTTGGTCATGGTAGAGCATGATTAATCACTGCCATTTGAATTTTAATATTTATTTTGTTTTATCAGGGTAATTTCTAGAAGTGTGTGTCTACTCTTCATGGAAGACACAGGGTTCTGCATGGAGTTTTAAAATATGTTGTGATCATCTCATTGTAACCTGAGCTGCTGGGCTGTATCGGCAAATGCCTTAATATGTACATTTGCCATTGAGTGTTTTATATCTGCATTGGAACATGTTTTAAAATACTTTTTCTGTCTGTAGCAACGGAATGTTCACCTTTGTCTTCATATGTCAATGAGCTGTGGGACAGTTGAGCATACTGAAAAGTAGGCCTATATTTTCTAGCCATGTTTGAGTTGACTATGCTGTTTAATGAGGCTGGCAACTAACATGATTGTTTATTTCCAAAAAGGGACCAGGCCAGCCATTGTTTTCTTGTGATATGCATTTTTTTATTGTTTTGTTGGTTTGATTGTGTGATGTGATTTTGCTTCTGGGCCTACCACCCATGTGCCCTACTTGTAGTAGCATTGTTCCTTAACTTCTGGTGCTATCAATGCTGGTGGTTCTCCTCCCTAACTATGTCTTCTGCTTAGGCTATCCCTGTACAAGGCCGGATCCACACTGATGCTTTGCCGCTTCTTGCCAAGGGACCACATTGTTAGAGACATTGGTTTGGGGTGTATTTATAACCATAACATGGTGTGAGATTTTTTTTGTTGTATCTGAAGATCCTGAATGTGTGGTGCTTGCTGTGTTGCATGCTTCTTCTGGTGCTGGGTTGCTGTCTCCGGTTTCTTTTTGTCTCACCAGGGTCCTCCTGAGCAGGGGTTTCGCATTGGCTGATCCAACCATCCTAGACTGAGGAGAATCCACCAATTGTATAGCAGTATTTAAGATCCATTTTAATAACTTTTCCACACTTTTTGTAATAAATTGTAATAAATTTGAAATGCATCTATATATCTGCCTCTTGTCAACTGTCCCTTTGCGGGGAAAATATAGAGTTAGCTACACTACATTAAGGGAAGACTTGTGGGTCCTCCTGCCCATCATCAGAGGGTGGCGTAGTCAGACCGTAAAGATTTACTGCTTGACGGGTACCACAGTTGTATAACTTTGTCTTCAGGTGGTCTCTCTTGAGGACACAGAGGTTAATAAATGCTCTGTTTGTCAGACGCCTCCCACCTTTCTGCTTGCGCCGAAGCCCACAGCCACTTATCGGCCTTTTTTCCCCCCACTGCTCACTCAATCTTATTCTCGTTTGGCTGTTGAGAGGCTCAGTTCAAAATTGAACAAAAATGACCACTTCGTCTGTGCTACGGCGAGTACACAACTGTCCGTGTAAGAATGTCACGGCAGAAGAGTTCTCGTAGCGCGATGAGTCACGCTCACAAATCCATTCCTAGTGTCGCCTCGTTTTACGCGAGTGACTTGGCCTTTGCGCCGGGCAGAAAATGGGCCCAAAAATGCTTAGGAATTGGCAAGGGTTGGGTTGTTAAAACAATAAGAGATCTGGACTGAAGAGTGTCCACTCCACGGCCACTCTGTACCTTGGAGCGCAAAAAATTGCTGCACGTTTCCTGAGGCGTGAGAGTGAAGGCTGAACTAGCCATCATTTAGATGAAAGATCCACTCAGTCACTGTAACCCATGCTTGGTTCTTTTTCCTCATCTTCATCATATCAACCAAGGCCAAATTCCTCATTTACCACGTTGATGTAGATTAGTCCCATCTGAGTGCCTAGCGTGGCGTCGACTCCACACAAGCTTTTAAAATCTTAAGTTACGGAGAGTGAATATTAGCGCCATCCTTATCTGTCAGATTAATCTGTCAGAATGAGATCTGATGTGCCATAACGGTGTATTTATACTGCAATGTTCCTTGACCTATTTATGTAAGGATCTTTCTCTGATTGGATTTTCTTCTGCTCTAAGGGTTTTTTGTGGCTTGTCTGTTTGAGAGTCCAGTTATTGCGCTTGGGAAAAGATATATCAGTTTAAATCCTGTAAAGAGTGTTTATATTAGACCGGAGTGGAATTTACGCCAGTGGTGGTTCAATGATCCTATGACTAGATGGGGGCTGTTTTGTTTATGAAGTAATTATTCAGCTAATATGACGTTTCCATTAGCTTTTGCACACATCTATTTATGTGCCTGCTAACTCTTGTTAGCGGCTAAAGCAATTAAATGCACATCTCTGTAAATACAAACAGAGTACATAGAGGGACTTGCAAACAGAATCCATTAGCATACAGGACAATAATTCATGCACTTATGTCTGATTGTTATTTTTTAAATCTGCATTTTATTTACACAATTCAAGGCTAAGTTTCTCTGCACACAATCACATATGATAAAAATTATTGCCTCAGTTTTGGCCTATAAACTTCTTAAGATTTCATTTGAAAACTGTAAACTGCTCATCTTTGTTTTTTTTCCTCATCAGCCACTTTTCTGTGTTTGTTGCATGTCGTGTATTTCTGACACGTCGCTGTTGGGGTTTGTTCAGATAACCATATCAATCACTTGTCACTGTGAGAGAGCAGCAGATGCAAAAAGGAAAGAGAAAATGGTCTCTGTGAGGGGCAAAATGTTCTTTCTCGATAAGATTTAAATTTTTGAGAAAAGCAACAGGAAATCTAGACACTTATTGGAACAAATAAAATCCAATCAAACTGGTATTCACCATAACCAAACGTCAAGACATGGCCATAGCCAGGCTTTGAAAATTAGTGAGGTATGGGGTGGGGATAAGAATTGTGCTATAATATATTATAACCCCTACAAATACTTAAAAAAAACTCATTATACACACTAAACACTTTACAGACATGTAGATTTTTGTGAAAGATGTGTTTTCTGTTTTGGAGGGATGATCTTGTTTAATCATACCTTATACCATGTTTTGTCTGAATACTGGATTCTGATTGGCTGGCAGGTATGGAGTAAAATAATTTAAAGCACAGGTAGCTCCAAGTCATTTTAATCACCGCTCCTTATTAATGCACTGCTTTGATGCACACAAAACCACACATCTCATTCGCAAACACACACACACACACACACACACACACACACACACAGAGATATGTCTGTGATTGCATTCGGAGATTGCATTCGCAGATTGCTCTGCGAACACACACATAAACATGTCAACACTGCCCGTTGACTTTTAATAATGAAATGGTCCAGATACTAGATTGCTATATTATATTCCTCAGCAAGGAGGTGGTAAAATCGCTGTTTTTGAAGTACAGCTTGTTAAGAGAGATGCGCAGATGCAGGTATAGGCTCAAACAACTCCTCTCTCGGTATCGTTCTCTCTCTCAATCAGTTATTAATTCATTTAAATGTTATAATTCATTTAAATAAATGTGATCTTACCGCACTATTTCATCTCTGTGTCTGATTTAAAAATAAAAGAAATTACACTTTGTTTAAATATTACACTGCAAACATCATAAATATCTTTAACTTGTCAATGCTAGCAAATGACCATGGTATAAGCGAAATAATGCATGGCTAGCTGTGTATTAAACAATTTTAATGCACATCGCGGAAGCAACAACTTTCCGCTTTGCTTCGGGTGGTTCTAGGCCTCCGCGACGTGCATTAAAATCATTTTATGCACAAACACTGGAGGCTGGAAATGTGTCGCAATGGCCGTCATTTGTCAGTGCCTCACTCCTCAAAGTTTAATAAGTATGTAGATGACAGGAAGCTGCCGACGTTAGCTACATTAAAAACAGATGGGCACTATTTGAATGGGTTCCTATGGAAACCAGAACAGAAGAGCATCCAAACGGAAGTTAGAATTCAAAATGGTGGCACTCATCGTTTACTCAGTAAAAAGGTACACTACAGGGCCATTGAATGCTTGAATTTGATTGGCTGACGAACGTTCTAAGGTTTGCAATCAGTGTTTTTACTACAAAAATGTAGTTTTCTTGTGTACAGAAAGCATATTCTCTAGCCCGCTCACACCAATAACTGACTATAAAGACTTAAAAGATACAGATATTAGTGTTCACACCAATAAAAGATATCGCCTGTTTATTCTACCTGACGCTTGTCTGCCACTTTAAATTCTTGAGATTGTTGAAGCAGGATGCATTCTAATTGGGTGTCAATGTCTGTATCATTAATCATATAGATAAAAAAATTGTTCTGAAGATGATTCCAGTGATATGGTTTCTCTATTCCTGTATGTGTTCCTGTAGCTCAATTGGTACAGCATTGCGATATCAAGTGTACAGCATTGCGATATCAAGCGCAAGGTTGGGGGTTCGATTCCCCGGGAATACATGATAGGTAAAAATTGATAGCCTGAATGCACTGTCGCTTTGGATAAAAGCGTCTGCTAAATGCATAAATTTAAATTTAATATTTTTTTTTCTTTATCATTATAGCTGTTGTGTGGACACTCTTTAATATAATTTTAATATTTATTCGAATCATTATCATCCTTTTGTGTACAGGCTCTTATCTCTTCTGCTCTCTCTCTCCCTCACAGATGCACATACAGTTTGGATTCACAATACGTGAAGCACCCCTTATCCAACAGCTCCTGCAGGAAGGGCAATATGACAGATACCTCACAAATTGACGGGTCCTCGCCGTGGGTTAAGCACCAGGTGGAGAACACCGACCACTTAAGATTGTAGATGCATCTTGTAGATGGAGCTCTAGCCTGAGAAATGGTGTTTAGAATACACTCTGGAAGGCTTGCAGGCTCCCATCCAGTGCCCAAAGATGCAGAACCCACAGTTTTAGCCGGGGGTGCCATTTCATCCTGTTTGCCTGAGAGACGAGATCCTTCCTCAGGAGAATGGGCCATGGGGCTGCTATGAGCAGCTGCGACAGCTCTGATAACAAATGCTGGTTTCTCCAGTGCAGGGCCACCAGGAGAATCTTGTGTTCTTGTTCCCTGATTTGTTTGATTACCTGCAGGATCAGGACGATCGAGGGAAATGCATAGAGAAGGATGATGGGCCAGTCATGGGCCAATGTGTCCTTGTCCTTGGAAAAAATTGGGAAATGAGAGTTGTCTTTTAAGGAGAAGACGTCCACTTTCGCCTTGCCAAAGATCTCCAAAAATTTTTTAACTGTTTGTGGATGAAGCATCCACTTCTCTGAGGGGACTTTGCTTAGTGACAACATGTTCACTGCTTGGTTCAGTTTGCACGGAACGTGTGCTGCGCTCAGTGAGCGCAGGTTGAACTGAGCTCATTTCAGGAGGCATTCTACCAGCACAAAAGAGGCACCTTGAGGAAAGCCCTCCCTGGTGATTTATGTAGGACACCACAGTCATGCTGGTCTGAATGGACCTAAATGTGGTGTCCCCTCAGGTCCGGTAGGTAGGTTTGACAGGCCTGACATAACCCAAAGCATTTCAAAGCAGTTGATGTGAAGACCATCCTCCGCTTTCGCGGCTGAACGCCGGTTTTCACACAGAGCTCTCCAAACTGTGTCGGAAGCATCTGTTGAAACCACCTTTCTCCTGCAGACCATTCACAAGGGGATGCCCTATTCCATCCACTGAGGGGTTAGGGCTGTTACACAGGCCTTGTTTACCCTGATAAGCAGGTGTCTGTAATGCTACGCATGGGATGGAACCCTTGGTTTCAGCCAGTACTGAAGTGGACTCATACAAGCAGCCCCAACTGTAGCACTGGAGACGCTGGGGCCATCTTTTGAAACACCTAGGGGGCGAGAGGCACTGCCCTTGAAGGAAGTCGCAAACTGCTGTAAGTCACGACCACTGCTCTCTTTTTGGGTGAGTCGAACACTGTTCCCAGATGATACTCATTGGCTGGGGGACAGTGCACTCTTGGAAAAATTGACCCCTGAGCCTGAGGCATTCTTAGTGGCTGAGGAGGAGGGCTCTGTGAGATGACTGGGCCAGAACAAGCCAGTCGTTGAGGTAATTGAGAATGCGGATTCCCTTCTGCCTCAGAGGGGAAAGATCTGCATCCATGCACTTTGTGAAAGTTTGTGGAGCCAGGGACAGTCCAAAGGGAAGGACAGTGTAGAGACTGTGTCTGTTCCCCGAACTAGAAAATACAAATAATATCCAAACCAAGTTAAGATTAACATTTTAATTGAGATTCAACAAATAAAAAACAGATGCAATATGGATAAACAAATGATAAAGCTTGGCTTATTGAATATCAGATCCCTTTATACGAAAACACTTTTTGTAAATAATATGATCACTGATCATAATATAGATGTATTCTGTTTGACAGAAACCTGGCTAAAACCTGATGATTACATTATTTTAAATGAGTCCACCCCCAAGATTACTGTTATAAACATGAGCCGTGCCAAAAAGGCAAAGGGGGAGGTGTTGCTTCAATTTATAACAACGTTTTCAGGATTTCTCAGAGAGCAGGCTTCAAGTATCTCGTTTGAAGTAATGGTGCTTCATATAACATTATCCAGAGAAACAAATGTTAATGATAAATCCCCTGTTATGTTTGTACTGGCTACTGTATACAGGCCACCAGGGCACCATACAGACTTTATTAAAGAGTTTGGTGATTTTACATCCGAGTTAGTTCTGGCTGCAGATAAAGTTTTAATAGTTGGTGATTTTAATATCCATGTTGATAATGAAAAAGATGCATTGGGATCAGCATTTATAGACATTCTGAACTCTATTGGGGTTAAACAACACGTTTCAGGACCTACTCATTGTCGAAATCATACTCTAGATTTAATACTGTCACATGAAATTGATGTTGATAGTGTTGAAATTATTCAGCCAAGTGATGATATCTCAGATCATTATTTAGTTCTGTGCAAACTTCATATAGCCAAAATTGTAAATTCTACTTCTTGTTACAAGTATGGAAGAACCATCACTTCTACCACAAAAGACTGCTTTTTAAGTTCTCTTCCTGATGTATCCAAATTCCTTAGCATATCCAAAACCTCAGAACAACTTGATGATGTAACAGAAACTATGGACTCTCTCTTTTCTAGCACTTTAAATACAGTTGCTCCTTTACGCTTAAGGAAGGTTAAGGAAAACAGTTTGACACAATGGTATAATGAGCATACTCGCACCCTAAAGAGAGCAGCCCGAAAAATGGAGCGCAGCTTGAGGAAAACAAAACTAGAGGTATTTCGTATTGCTTGGCGGGAAAGTAACCTATCCTACAGAAAAGCATTAAAAACTGCTAGATCCGATTACTTTTCTTCTCTTTTAGAAGAAAACAAACATAACCCCAGGTATATATTCAATACAGTGGCTAAATTAACGAAAAATAAAGCCTCAACAAGTGTTGACATTTCCCAACACCACAGCAGTAATGACTTTATGAACTACTTTACTGCTAAAATCGATACTATTAGAGATGAAATTGCAACCATTCAGCCGTCAGCTACAGTATCACATCAGACAATGCACTATAGACCCCCTGAGGAACAGTTCCACTCATTCTCTACTATAGGAGAGGAAGAATTGTATAAACTTGTTAAATCATCTAAACCAACAACATGTATGTTAGACCCTATACCATCTAAGCTCCTAAAAGAGGTGCTTCCAGAAGTCATAGATCCTCTTCTGACTATTATTAATTCCTCATTGTCATTAGGATATGTCCCCAAAACCTTCAAACTGGCTGTTATTAAGCCTCTCATCAAAAAACCACAACTTGACCCCAAAGAACTAGTTAATTATAGACCAATCTCGAATCTCCCTGTTCTCCCCGAATCCTCACAATTATATTCCTTCTTAGAGAATAATGGTATATGTGATGATTTCCAGTCAGGATTTAGATCATATCATAGTACTGAGACTGCTCTCCTTAGAGTTACAAATGATCAGCTCTTATCATCTTATCGTGGGTGTATCTCTCTATTAGTTTTATTGGATCTTAGTGCTGCGTTTGACACAATTGAACACAACATTCTTTTGCATAGACTTGAACACTTTGTTGGCATCAATGGAAGTGCATTAGCATGGTTTAAATCGTACTTATATGACCGCCATCATTTCGTAGTAGTGAATGAAGATGTATCATATCGATCACAAGTGCAGTATGGAGTACCTCAAGGCTCAGTACTAGGGCCGCTACTCTTCACACTTTATATGTTACCCTTGGGAGATATCATCAGGAAACATGGTGTTAGCTTTCACTGTTATGCTGATAATACTCAGCTCTATATTTCTTCGCGGCCCGGGGAAACACACCAATTTGAAAAACTAATGGAATGCATAGTCGATATAAAAAACTGGATGACGAGTAATTTCTTACTGCTAAATTCTGAAAAAACAGAGGTGTTAATTATAGGACCTAAAACTCTGCTTGTAATAACCTAGAACACTGTCTAAGACTTGATGGTTGCACTGTCAATTCTTCGTCATCAGTTAGGAACCTAGGTGTGCTATTTGATCGCAATCTTTCCTTAGAAAGACACGTTTCTAGCATTTGTAAAACTGCATTTTTCCATCTCAAAAATATATCTAAATTACGGCCTATGCTCTCAATGTCAAATGCAGAAATGTTAATCCATGCATTTATGACCTCAAGATTAGATTATTGTAATGCTTTATTGGGTGGTTGTTCTGCACGCTTAGTAAACAAACTACAGCTAGTCCAAAATGCAGCAGCAAGAGTTCTTACTAGAACCAGGAGGTATGACCATATTAGCCCGGTCCTGTCAACACTGCACTGGCTCCCTATCAAACATCGTATAGATTTTAAAATATTGCCTATTACTTATAAAGCCCTGAATGGTTTTGCACCTCAGTATTTGAATGAGCTCCTTTTACATTATAATCCTCTACGTCCGCTACGTTCTCAAAACTCAGGCAATTTGATAATACCTAGAATATCCAAATCAACTGCGGGCGGCAGATCCTTTTCCTATTTGGCGCCTAAACTCTGGAATAACCTACCTAACATTGTTCGGGAGGCAGACACACTCTTGCAGTTTAAATCTAGATTAAAGACCCATCTCTTTAACCTGGCTTACACATAACATACTAATATGCTTTTAATATCCAAATCCGTTAAAGGATTTTTAAGCTGCATTAATTAGGTAAACCGGAACCGGAAACACTTCCCATAACACCCTATGTACTTGCTACATCATTAGAAGAATGGCATCTACACTAATATTTGTCTGTTTCTCTCTTATTCCGAGGTCACCGTAGCCACCAGATCCAGTCTGTATCCAGATCAGACGGTCACTGCAGTCACCCCGATCCAGACCAGATGGTGGATCAGCACCTAGAAAGGACCTCTACTGCCCTGAAAGACAACCAGGACAACTAGAGCCCCAGATACAGATCGCCTGTAAAGACCTTGTCTCAGACGACCACCAGGACAAGACCACAGGAAACAGATGATTCTTCTGCACAATCTGACTTTGCTGCAGCCTGGAATTGAACTACTGGTTTCGTCTGGTCAGAGTAGAACTGGCCTGGTTTCTCCCAAGGTTTTTTTTCTCCATTCTGTCACCGATGGAGTTTCGGTTCCTTGCCGCTGTCGCCTCTGGCTTGCTTAGTTGGGGTCACTTCATCTACAGCGATATCGTTGACTTGATTGCAAATAAATGCACAGACACTATTTAACTGAACAGAGATGACATCACTGAATTCAATGATGAACTGCCTTTAACTATCATTTTGCATTATTGACACACTGTTTTCCTAATGAATGTTGTTCAGTTGCTTTGACGCAATGTATTTTGTTTAAAGCGCTATATAAATAAAGGTGACTTGACTTGACTTGACTATTAATAAGCCACTCCCTCGAAGGTGAATCACATCTGGCTGTGAAAGTAGGCATCCAGAGAAAAGAACCAGTCCTCCGGGTTGAGTTGTGAGAGGATATGCTTCAGTATATTCATTCTGAATGGCTTTCATGAGTTTCATGAGGGTGCGATTCAGGTGTCTGAGATCGAGGATTGGCCACAGGCTGAAATGCGGGGGTCTTCGAGTGAATTGAAGTAGCCTCACTTTATTATCCCCAGGACCCACTCTGACAGGTGCAGGGTCCCGTGCTAAATTAGGCCGGGGGTCAGTGGGGCTTCTGATACGGGTAGCATTTGGCCAAATGGGAACGTAATCGAGGCTCAGACTTGGCTGGCTGGGCAGTGGTGGCTGGCGCAGGCTTCATTGGCTGCTGAATCAATGCAGACTTAGGGCGACTAGAGGCAGCTGCAGAGCTAGAGCATTTTGTGCCTCCGTGCAACGCTCACCGAAGCCTTTGACAGCTGGCCCATACAAAATAGTGGAGAAGAACCTTGTCAGCGTCCTTGATTTCTATCAAGGTCAGCCATAAGTGGAGCTCGAGCACCACCAGACTGGCCATGGAAAACCCTAAAGCCTGAACCGTAGCTTTGGTGGCAAAGCCAGTTCCGTTGCACAGAAAAGTAAGACTTGGTTCTCACAGTAGGAACAATCCATCTCAGTGAACACGGATTCCACGTGGGATTTTCCTAAGCAGGAAATGCACTCATGGTGGCAATTATCGACATACAGTAAGCCCTGGTAGGACAATTTGACGGATAGGATAAAATGTCCAGACACTGGACTTCTGTGATGATGTCAGTCAGCATATTGTGAACACTAATCTGTGCAATAGCAAGTCCTTCGTACACTTGATGATTTTAGTGTACGGAACACTGATGATTCAATTACCGGTGCCACAATTATGAGATCACATATTAAAATCTAGCTGGATGAGAAACCATGACTGATATCTGTCTGGTAAGACTGTAACAAGAATCAGTAGAATACATTTTGAACACAATATGAATTTATGAATATGAAATGTTTGAAAATACGGACAGTATTTTCCAATTAAATTCTGATGGCTATAAATTACCTAGAAATTGCTGACCCACTGGCCAGTGTACTGAAGTATTTTTGTATCAAACAATCCTCTCATCAGAACAATGCTCCACTGCTTTCTTCCAAAAAAATCAGCCTGCAGTTTTCTTGTTGTCCAGCTTTGAAGTGTGATGCTGTGTGTATGAAATGGATGCTGTATCCTCTGCTAAAATGTATGTTGTGTAGTAGTGGATGCTTTAATCTGGTGGCTCCTGAGAGCCTGGTCTCCAATATCCCCAGCATCTGGGAGAGTGTATCATACACACCCTCAAACACATCACCATTACCATCTCTCTCTCTCTCTCTCTCTCTCTCTCTCTCTCTCTCTCTCTCTCTCTCTCTCTCATACACACACACACTCGCACACAGACAGAGTATGAACTGGCTGTGTGTGCCTGTTGAAGATGGATGGAGTTAGAGGGAATGAGCACAGTGTTACCTGTTACCACGGTTACCACTGTTACCACTGCTGATGCTTCTCGTTCTGATTCTCTCTGAATTCCTCTTGAAACACCATTTTCTCTGAAAGCATGATTACGTATGGGTCTGTAAAGCATTTTCACTATTATTAGAGACATGAATTACGTAAAATAGAGATGTTGGGTGAAAGGGGTGCCTCTGTGCGAAAGAGAAAAGGAGGCCATGTTGGATGAACGTCACTTCCTGTTTGTTGTTGGTGGCTGTACTGCGTTTGAGCTCCGTCACTATATTCTTTTCATTGACTATTTTTAACTCAAAAATCAATTTTATACATCATCGTTTCCGTTTATATAACGTGTGAATATATCCTCTATTGTATTCTACAACAAAAACAATCAGAGCGCCTCGCTATCACTAGTTTTAATTTGATCTCCCGGGTCCGCTATTAGCTTTTAGCCCATTAGCATCAGCAAGCGTGGTTGCAGCTAACTGCGCTTACATTGCTAATACTCTATTCACACACATTACCACTGCTGTACTCACTGTTACTTGCTTTAATGGCGGATGAATGTCTCCACTCTGTGCAGCTCGAGCTCGAGGCCGTGGGAAAGCAGATTCGCGACCTGGAGGTGAGGCAGGCCCAGCTGAGAGAGCGGAGAGGCGCGCTGGAATCATCCCGGGCTGACGCTCACAAGTCCGGGGTAAGTATTCAGCGTGCTGAATGAATGGTTGTTGTCATGGTGTAAAGAACAGAAACTGCTGTTTGTTAATAACTGGAATCTTTTCTGGGAGCGTCCTAGGCTGTTTCGCGCTGATGGATTACACCCCAGCAGAATCGGAGCGGAGCTGCTCTCTGACAACATCTCCAGGACACTTCGCTCCATGTGACTAGTAAGACAATTCTCTAATAACTATTATGATGAGTTTTGTTCCACCCGCTTAAATGATAAAAGTACTTGCGCTGTAAAAACTATTAAGACTGTGTCTGTTCCTCGAATAGTGAGGTCAAAATATAATGTAGGATCTAGAAAAAATCTTATCGTAATTAAACCAGAAAAATGTAAAGTAAATGAACAAAAACAATTTTTAAAGTTTGGGCTCATAAATATTAGATCACTCACACCCAAAGCAGTTATTGTAAATGAAATGATCACAGAAAATAGTTTTGATGTACTCTGCTTGACTGAAACCTGGCTAAAACCAAATGATTATTTTGGTCTAAATGAGTCGACTCCACCAAACTACTGTTATAAGCATGAGCCCCGTCAGACTGATCGTGGAGGAGGTGTTGCAACAATATATAGTGATATTCTCAATGTTACCCAGAAAAAAGGATACAGGTTTAACTCTTTTGAAATACTTCTGCTAAATGTTACACTGTCAGACATGCAAAAGAAATCTAATGTATCTCTTGCTCTGGCTACTGTGTATAGACCACCAGGGCCGTATACAGAATTCCGAAAAGAATTTGCAGATTTCCTCTCAGACCTTCTAGTTACAGTTGATAAGGCGCTAATCATGGGAGATTTTAATATTCACGTTGATAATGCAAATGATACATTAGGACTTGCGTTTACTGACCTAATAAACTCCTTTGGAGTCAATCAAAATGTCACCGGGCCCACTCATCGTTTTAATCATACACTAGATCTAATTATATCGCATGGAATCGATCTTACTGCTATAGATATTGTACCCCAAAGTGATGATATTACAGACCATTTCCTTGTATCGTGCATGCTGCGTATAACTGATATTAACTATATGTCTCAGCGTTACCGTCTGGGCAGAACTATTGTTCCAGCCACCAAAGAAAGATTCGCAAATAACCTGCCTGATCTATCTCAACTGCTATTTGTACCCAAAAATACACATGAATTAAACGAAAGTACTGACAACATGGGCACTATTTTCTCTAATACATTAGAAGCTGTTGCCCCCATCAAATTGAAAAAGGTTAGAGAAAAACGTACTGTGCCATGGTATAACAGTAGTACTCACTCTCTCAAGAAAGTAACTCGTAGTCTTGAACTCAAATGGAGAAAAACTAACTTGGAAGTTTTTAGAATTGCATGGAAAAACAGTATGTCCAGCTATAGACAGGCTCTAAAAACTGCTAGGGTAGAGCATATCCACAAACTCATTGAAAATAACCAAAACAATCCAAGGTTTTTATTTAGCACAGTGGCTAAATTAACAAATTACCAGACGCCACCTGATTCAAATATTCAACCAACGTTAAATAGTAATGACTTTATGAATTTCTTCACTGATAAAATAGATAACATTAGAAATACAATAGCGAATGGAGATTCTACAGCATCTAACACTTCAGTTTCATCCATCGCACCCAAAGATAAACTGCAGTGCTTTACAAATATAGGACAGGAAGAGCTAAATAAACTTATCACTGTATCTAAACCAACAACATGTTTATTAGATCCTGTACCCACTAAATTACTAAAAGAGCTGTTACCTGTAGCCGAAGAACCGCTTCTCAATATCATTAACTCGTCGTTATCTTTAGGTCACGTCCCAAAACCATTCAAGCTGGCGGTTATCAAGCCTCTTATTAAGAAACCAAAACTAGATCCTACTGTACTGGCAAATTATAGGCCTATTTCAAATCTTCCATTTATGTCTAAAATTTTAGAAAAAGTTGTGTCTGCTCAATTGAGCACCTTTCTGCATAAAAATGATCTGTATGAAGAATTTCAGTAAGGTTTTAGGCCCCACCATAGCACAGAAACTGCACTTGTTAAAATTACAAATGACCTGCTCCTTGCGTCAGATCAATGCTGCATCTCATTTCTAGTCTTACTTGATCTTAGTGCTGCGTTCGACACCATAGATCATAACATACTCATAGATCGATTACAAAACTATACAGGTATTCAAGGGCAGGCTCTAAGATGGTTTAGATCCTACCTGTCCGATCGCTACCATTTTGTTTACTTAAATGGGGTGTCATCTCATTTATCATCAGTAAAATATGGAGTGCCACAAGGATCCGTCCTAGGTCCCCTTCTATTTTCAATATACATGTTGCCCCTTGGTAATATTATTAGAAAATACGGAATTAGCTTCCACTGTTATGCTGATGATACTCAGCTATATACAGTATCTCAACGAGACCAGATGAAACTTCCCAATTATCTAAGCTAACAGAGTGTGTTAAAAATGTAAAAGATTGGATGACAAATAATTTTCTCCAATTAAATTCGGATAAGACAGAGATATTAATTATTGGACCAAAAAACACCACACAGAATCTTGTAGATTACAATCTGCAGCTAGACGGATGTACTGTTACTTCCTCTACAGTCAGAAATCTGGGTGTTATATTGGACAGCAATTTGTCTTTTGAAAATCATATTTCCAATGTTACAAAAACTGCATTCTTCCATCTTAGAAACATTGCCAAGCTACGAAAAATGTTATCTGTTTCTGATGCAGAAAAGCTAGTTCATGCATTTATGACCTCTAGACTGGACTATTGTAATGCACTTCTAGGTGGTTGTCCTGCTTTGTCAATAAACAAGCTACAGGTAGTCCAAAATGCAGCAGCTAGAGTCCTTACGAGGTCAAGAAAATATGATCATATTACCCCAATTTTACAGTCTCTGCACTGGCTACCTATTAAGTTCCGTATCAGCTACAAATTATCATTACTTACCTATAAGGCCCTAAATGGTTTAGCTCCTGCGTACCTAACTAGCCTTCTACCACGCTACAACCCATCACGCACCCTAAGGTCACAAAACGCTGGACTTTTGGTAGTTCCTAGGATAGCAAAGTCCACTAAAGGAGGTAGAGCTTTCTCACATTTGGCTCCCAAACTCTGGAATAGCCTTCCTGATAATGTTCGGGGTTCAGACACACTCTCTCTGTTTAAATCTAGATTAAAAACGCATCTCTTTCGCCAAGCATACGAATAATGTATCTCTTAAATTGTGAGTGTAGTTGCATCTGCATTTTTATTCTTTAGCTTGGGTTAAACTAATTTTACTTTGTTGGATCAGCAGCTATGCTAATGATGTCTCTATTTTGTTTCTATGTTTTGCCACGGGATTTACATCCCGTGGTAACTAGGATTTACACAAGCTCCAGTCTGGATCCAGAACACCTGAGAAGAGATGATGCTGACCCTCAGAGGACCCCAGCTGATCCTAACCTTGAATCAACAAACAGAACTAACAATTATTGCTACATGTGTGACTGCATCATATAATTACTATTAATTAATAATATTGATAGTTCATCGTCTAGCTGACTACGTCTTGTATTATTATTATTATTTTTTATTTTTTCTAAAATCCTGTCAAACGTGCACAAACTACTAGCTACTACTAAATATTGTAGAAACATAATTTTCTGTAAAGTTGCTTTGTAACGATTTGTATTGTAAAAAGCGCTATACAAATAAACTTGAATTGAATTGAATTGAATTGAATGAAGGAAAATAATTTTATTCATGAAAGAAGAGTTTGAGATTCAGATGTTAAAGTAAGCATGAAATCAGAATTGACATTACAGTATGCATTTTACTTTTGCACATATCCTTGTTTTGTGTGGTATTGGAATCAACACAAAAATTTGTGATGTTATAGCATTGCCATTGGATAAATTGTCAGATTTTTTTTTTTTGCGAAGCGGATTTATTTATTTATTTTTCAAAATTGTATGCATTAAGCAGACGCTTTTATCCAAAGCAACTTACAGTGTATTCAGGCTAACGTTTTTACCTAACATGAGTTCCCTGGGAATAGAACCCACAACCTTGCGCTGCTAATGCAATGCTCTACCACTTGAGCCACAGGAACACTATTTATTATTATTTACAGTAGTAATAGCATTGTGAAGCTTGAAGATGATGCATCTTTCTTGACAATATTTCAAAACTGTGTACAACATTCTCTGATATCTTTTTCTGATATAATTCTCTGATAATTTCTTCAACTTTGACTTCAACTTCATATTTTTTTTTCTTTGACTTCTTTTCAGTTTCAACAACTTATTCATCTTCTTAGATGACAACTTCATATATATATATATATATATATATATATATATATATACACACACACACACGTTTTAAAAAAGTCGTTAAGATTTGTATAATCTTTATCAGCTATTTGATCACAAGAACTGAAGAAAGACATATTTGATATTTGTAGAACTATAATTCTCGGAGAGCGCACGCTGGAGTGAGATAGAAAGAAATGAAACAAGCGGTGCATTCGTGAATACCCATCATGCAAAGATCACAGCATGCATTTATAAACATGTGGCTTCCTCCTGCTGATGTGCACAACACTGCCGTTCATTCAGCACGCCTCACGAAACCACGCTGTTAACACAGAACAGGAAAATACATACCATTTTCATAACAAACACCTAAATGAGATACATTTCTCAAATGAGATCAGTGACAGTATAGTTTTACAGTAATGAATTATACACTTTTTACTGTATCCTATTAGATGGTCGTTACTGCACATTTATTATCTCCAAACATTACATTGTGGTGGATCAAAACAGTATCAACAGAATACAATATTTTCCATGGATTCCAGCATTGGTGCAATTTGACGCCACTGAGCTTTTTAAGTCCCAGTAGATTTCATCATACAGTATGTACGGTTTTCACATCTCATGACAACATGTGCTGGAAAAAGGCCTCTTAATACTGTCAGCTGAGCTCTTGAGATCAACACACATCAGCTATAACCGCTGATGGGAATATAATGGCTGGAAAAAACTCAAGCATGTACATTTGACAGGCTCCTTGCTGAGAATTCGGGTTATGTAAAGGCTGGCTATTGAACGAGACCATGCAGAGACTTCATCCATCAAACTGATATGAATGCTGGACTTGTCTAATCGTAGTGTTACGCTGCAAATATCGCATACTCTGTGACGGCGTGACATCGGTTTATGTGTCAATTATCAAGCTCTGCTAAAGGCAGACTCTTTAAGATCCTCGTCCAGTATAGTGCCTTGTCATCAGCTTCAAAGCACACTAATGTGTTAATGGAGGAAAAAAGTCAAGCAGATGTTAAATTCCAATGCAGGAATATCCAAAATAATACTGTAGAAATTATATTCAAAAATATTTTGTGATGTACCTCATTGCAGGTTGATTTGGTAAATGGCATATTAAAAATTATCTTTTAAAAACCCTAATGGAATAATGTATGGAAAAAATACTTCCGGAACCAAAGCCAATGAAAAGGTCGGCGGGCACTAATGTACTCTGTAATAAATGCACCAAAGGAGGTCTTGAATATCTATAGAAACTTAGAAATAATCCTGTAAAAAGTTATTTTAAATGGAGTTTAGCAAGAAAATGCGTCATAACTTTTTACAAAAAAAAAAAAAAAAATACATATATATATATATATATATATATATATATATATATATATATATATATAATTTCATTTTTACTTAAAATTGGCATTCATAGTTAAAATACAGATTACTCCAATGAAATGTACCAGTCAGCAGACTGCCATTGTTCCATGACATGTACAGAGATATGACTTAATTAAAAAGATTAAAAATGAATAATAATAAATTGTAAGACATGTTGACCGCACGACTAGGTAAAACCAGCTTTATCACCATTAAGTTCAGATTGCGTAAACATAACTGTCACTGCAGAACACAAACACAATATGTTGGTATGAACCCACCTGCTCAGATGACAGCGTATAAATCAGAGTTTACACCGCAGATTGACTCTCCACCTTTCCAACTCTGACTTTAATGCCTCTCTGGCTTTGTGTCACTAGTTTCTAAACATCTTTGTCTCAATTCAAAATTGTCTGAAATTGTTTGTTGGTGTGACAAAACTTGGTGAACAAGCCACTGGAAGATCATCAGGGAAAGAGCATAAACTGTTTAAGCAAACCATGATTTTCCTCAGTATGTAAACCAGTGTTCTGGTGGCTTATTCAGCGTAATGTACAGTACAGACCAAAAGTTTGGACACACCTTTTCATTCAAAGAGTTTTCTTTATTTTCATGACTATGTCACACTGAAGGCATCAAGGGCTATTTGACCAAGAAGGAGAGTGATGGGGTGCTGCGCCAGATGACCTGGCCTCCACAGTCACCGGACCTGAACCCAATCGAGATGGTTTAGGGGTGAGCTGGACCGCAGACAGAAGGCAAAAGGGCCAACAAGTGCTAAGCATCTCTCGGAGAACTCCTTCAAGACTGTTGGAAGACCATTTCAGGTGACTACCTCTTGAAGCTCATCAAGAGAATGCCAAGAGTGTGCAAAGCAGTAATCAAAGCAAAAGGTGGCTACTTTGAAGAACCTAGAATATGACATATTTGTTATGTATATAATTCCATATATAATTCCACATGTGTTAATTCATAGTTTTGATGCCTTCAGTGTGAATCTACAATTTTCATAGTCATGAAAATAAAGAAAACTCTTTGAATGAGAAGGTGTGTCCAAACTTTTGGTCTGTACGGTATGTTGTGTGCATATATGATTACATCCAGTATTGTTTTAATATTTTACGACTATCACTCGTTTTAGTAGTGTTATTTTTTATTAGGGTTAAATGACTATTCCCAACCCTCTGAAATTTAAAATGCCACCGTAAGAATTTCATCCCGTCCCTGGCTCTGAATATGAGCAAGCTTATAAAAATGTCCTACTGAGAATGCTAACCAATAAAAGCGTGATTTAGTCAATGGTCCGACTTAAAATATATCGAAGAAATGACTCCATCTGACTGAAATACTGACTACCACACCATCTGCTGTCTGAATAGTATTGCAAAGTCCCTTTGCACCAGGTGAATTTATTTTTATTTAGGTTTTTCTTTGGCTGTCCACATTTTCTAATTTATGTGACTCTTTTGATGTATAGCTTCATTCAGCGTTAAGAGATGAATGGATGTTGTGAGCTTTCATGCATAGAACTTTCAATTATTGATGCATTTTGCATAACACGCACTTTACTGTCATTGGCTGAACTTGACACTTTTTTGATTGGTGTTTTTGTATGGGCATTCACAGGGAATGACAATACGCTAGCAGGCAGTCTGCATGTCTTGCTGTTATGAGGCAGTGTGTAATATACCGACATTACATGCCACATTAATTTGAATGCAGGTTGTTTTTTATCTCATTTTGCCTTGTGTAATGGGTTCTGTGGCCACTAATTTTAAAAACCTAATACTTATTAGTGCAATTTAAAGTTTCAAAGTTGAAAGGCACACAAAGACTAATGTGTGAACGTGTGTGTGTGTTCAAATGTCAATGCTAACACTGTCGCTTATTGTCTTTTGCACATAATTACAGACTAATATTTGCCTGACTTGCCCAAAGAATCAGCAGACAGTGCCGGAATTGCAGTGTGCCTGAATAGCGATGCTTTACACTTCAGGGGAATCGCATTATGAGAGGAGCCAATGTCCTCAGGTGGGCATCAGCGGTTTAAATTCAACCATCAATCATGTGTGAAAGGCAAACCCACACAACACACCTGAAAGACAAGATCAAAAAAACATTTCTCAGGAAAGTTAAACAAAATCCCAGGCTTAAACACTAAAGGCATATGTAATAGTTGAGCATCTGCTATCTGAGGTCAAACAAGATGTATCACTCAGAGAAAAAAAGTTAGCAATCAACGCGAGTCTCGCAGTGGGTGTAACTATACTCGTGTTGCTTTGATAAATCTGTGCACTCTTGTGGAACCTTTAACATGCTGTCCCCTTTTTGTAACAGACTTTTTGTCCTTTATCTCTGTGTTTGTACGAACTGTGACTTACAAATAAGGTTTACTGTCAAAACGCAATGAGATGTCCCTATAAGATATCTCTTTTTAATTAATAGGGTATAATAAGACAGTTAATTGCCAACCACTCTATGGGATTGTTTCTAGATAAAATAAAAGGTCTAATGAATTAGATTTTATTACATGATGAAATCTACCCCCCCACACTCTTCTGTTTTTGGGTGTCCTTGTAATTTCCACTTTCCCTCTCTTAAGGGGATAGTACACTCAAAAAAAGATGATTCTGTCATCATGCCATTCCATCCCTTCTTGTTTAATTCCCTATAGTCCAAAAAAATAAAAAATAAAATAACCTTGCTAAGCAGGATATTCATGCATGTTGCTTTTTTTTATCTACAATGAAAATTAATGGTGACCAGGTGCACCATACTGTAACTCTCAAATCATTTTTGTCCATTGAAATAAAGCTGAAATAATATAAAATAATCAGATGGGAAAAAACAGCTTTAAAACAACTAAAGCATAAACAAAAATGAAAATATAAAATGAAAGCTAATTAAAAATATTAATACAATAAATAATACAAATGTAACACTGCTCCAGTCTTATTTATATATATACTGTACAAATTTGGTGTGCTATGATTGGTAAAAAGATTAATGAGAACCAATGGCATTCAACATTGTCATCAAACCTGACATGATGTATCATGATGTGCCATAACTTAATAATTGAACGAACAACTTTTTTAGTTACGTACACATTTAGAATACTTGCAAAATAGTTCAGTAATCAAGTATGCACTAGTTCTGTGGTGCTTTTTGTCATTTTTGTTTAGTTGATTTTCAGTATATAAAACAGCTGTGTACATTGTTGCTTTTTGTGTTCATACAGGTTTGAAACAACATACTGTACGTAAAAGTGAGTAAATAATGACAGAAGTTTTGCTTTGAGTAAACTAGTCCTTTAACCTTTCGTCACCTCCTGTCTCTTGTTTTGTTACTTCTCTCTGATTTTTGTCTTTTACCTCACTTTTAAACCTATTATTTAACTTATCTAGTTCTTTCTCTTCTCTCCATTGTTTGACCATCCTCTGAAAAAAGGTCTATGTCAGAGACTGTGTGGTTCCGCTGTAATTCCACTGGTGGCTTTGTAAAGGGCCATTTTAACGAGAGCTCAGGGAACTGTGGGAACGGGGAAGTGCCTGTCACCATCTTTTTGTGTTGCTTGCCTTTGCAGTAGAGGGAGACAAAAAAGAGAGAAAGTGTGAGACTGTAAGGCAGTCTTACATTAAAGTCCAGAATAGTGTTTTTTTTTCCACATTTTTGTTCGATAACTAGCAAAAAGTAGACCACACAAGTGTCTCTTTCCTGGTGTTGTTAATGAATGCATGTGTCTTTATAGGCATAACTGGAGAAAAGTGAAAGCCCAGGCTGCTCCAAACCAGTCAAGCTGATCTTGCAGTTGGTTCAAAATCTAAGGTAAATGATTAATTAGTGCATATCATCCAAAATATGTGAAACAGTGCTGGCCATCAAGATTTTTCAGCTGTACAAGATGTGGATCATTTAAGACACCTCAGGAGAAGATCAAAGACTGAACTTATGTAGGTCATAATGTGGTATTACCAGGCCCACATGGAATCTGTGCGTGTAATATTCTGCAGAAAATTTCACAGGATTTAAATCTCTCCAATCTCTTGCATGCTTGTTTATTAAATATTTATGGTAATTTGTTTAACTGTAAATAAGACTGCAGTACTCTCGGCTCCATTTAAATCCATTCTACAGAATTCCAAATCAGATTTAGCTGATTGTTAAAGCTTCCTGCTTAACATTTATATAGAATGTGTGACATGAATGTGAGGGAAAGAAGTAAAGTTAGGGAAGGTGGTGGGACACAGTGATAGACAAAGAAAGGGACAAGCATACAGCATGAGGCATGGCAGAGAAGCAGCCTGGACCACAGATACCTGTAAATAATTCACTCTGGCTTTGTGTTTCACTGATGTGAAGCAGATTTCCAAGAGCCTCTATATGCTACTAAGACAGAAACACTCTGTTCATGTGCTTTGCAAGAAACTCACTTTGCTCAAATATACTGAAGCCAAAGCAAACTATTAAAGTATTGATATATTATATTTTTAAGAATTGTATTTCTTGTTGCTTTGTATAATACATAATTATATTTATTTTAATACAGTTTATTCTATATCTTTTGCTATTACAATTATAAAAATAACTGGAAATTATTGAATTTGTATTGTGCAGATTCTTTTTCCCCAGTGTTAATGTTTATATATATATATATATATATATATATATATATATATATAGCTTTTTCTTTCCATAGTTGTACTTTGACTGATCTTTGAATTTTGATCTCTTTCTCTCTATTTTTTTTGCTTATTTTTCCACACACCACCTCGGAACCTCTTGCAGCTTTATGGAGGCCCCTGGATTGCTGAGGTTTTATGTGTTTTTTTTGTTTTTTGTTTTTTGTTTTGAAAACTCCACCTTCATTTCCCTAATTTGCTCTATGCAAGGTTTCAAAAGTTAGTTGTAAAATTATGTTAAACCTCATATAGCTGAGCACTGAATTTCAGAAAGAGGCTTTGATTTGATAATCGAAGATCAGATTCACAGTTTCTCTATCAATGGTGCTGACCTGGGTTTGCAGAAGAAAACTGACCCTAGACCAAGATTCATTATTCTTTTGGGGTTTGAAAGCACCCACTCTATACCGTGCTGTCATTTAACCTTCCGTAAAGCATTCTGCCTCATATATATAATTACATTTATTTTTGGATGTTATTGACAGTCTAATCTATAAGTACTGCCCCGTTCAGCACAGTGTGTAGTAGCTTATGTGCTATTTGAGTGTGTGTGTGCGTGCCTCACTACGCTTGAAATAATTCAAAACCGCAACTCCCTCTTAATGTCAGAGCAGTGAGTCCAAATCAATGGTGTCCATTTCTGTTCCAGACCTCATCTGCAACAGCATGAAAATCGATTGATCTGAACCTTTCTCTACAAAGGGCTGCCGTCTTCTCCTGTTACAAATCTGTCCGTTGTGTTGAAATGGCTATCAGGAGTTTTCATATTCAAAGCAGTTTCCTCGCTAACAGCAACAAAAGCATCAAATGCTCCCTCTCCTGCCAGCCCTGGTGATAACCTTCACTCTCCGATGCTGATCCTGAATAAATGTCAGTTGTTATCTGCTGTTTGTCTTTTGAAACCATGTCCGTTCCCCTCTTAACCTGCCTCTTCAGGTCATGAAGCTGTGAGTAGACACAAATCTGCATACATATGTGACCTGTTCCATCATTTTGAGCAGTGTGCATGAAATGAAAAGGGTAACTCTTTGCTAGTCCAAACCATTGTTGAGAAATAATCATTTAAATATAGACTGTCATAACTTGTTTTTAAGAAATTGACGTAAAGATTTCCAAAAATATTACAGATATTTTTGACAAGATAAACTAAAAATATAGTTTGAATCATTGCACAAATATTTTTTTTCAGTCAATCAACCTTCCTCAGACTTATAGGTGTGCAAGGCTATAGTATATATTTTTATTTAATTTGGACAGAATTAAGAGATTTCCACACAAATTAATTTAGACATCAACATGTCAGTGTGTTATTGTTTTAGGCCGAGGGTGCCTTTTTAAGTACCTATTTTAGCTATTGTATAACTAACATGTAGTGGAAATTAATTGAAGTTAATATAATGTCAGGTGACATCAACCGCTATTTTATTTGTTTGTTTTTATTTTGCAGTTGAAGCACTGACTCTGGGGTTTAATAAATGATAGAGTAGGTTTTATTGTATCTTTTAGCATGTACTTTGCTGTTCCGTGTTTTTTCTTTTATTTATTTATTTTTTTAATTTATGCTGTGACAGTTTTAATTTTTAATGACAGACATTTATTGTTTGAAATCTGTCATAAAATAGACATGATTTGAAGGTTGACATATTGTTTTATCAAAATTAACATAATACAAAACAACTGAAATTTAAGTTTGTCAGAGCGTCATTGCCATTTATGTCTAAAACTGGGGCTCATTTGCCCAACCTGGCAACACTGGTCGAATATGTACAGTAGGTTTATACATATGTTGGCTAAATATGGAAATTTATGAAATATTAATGAATGATCAAAAACTAAACTGTAGTCTCATTCAGCTGGCTGTGTGTGTGAGAAAATAAAAGTTATAGATGGTGTGTGTGTGTGTGTGTAAAGGTAGCGATTATGAAAAATGGAAAGTGGCTAGTATAGCTGTCATATTAGCTCTAGTTCTGTAGACGTGGGCACACTGCTCTTATATTAAACTGTCACAACCAGAAAGAATGTCTGGCCGTCTGGGCCACAGTGAGAACAGACGTCGGGCCCAAGGACATGTGCTGACATCAAGTCCCATGAATATTCTTCTCTGAAATGAAACCTATAATTGTCTGGTGGGGTGTGTGTGTGTGTGTGTCAAGCAGATGGAAGTGAAGCAAATTTATCTTCTGTTATACTGGCCTATAATGTGTAATATGATATATTTGGATTCACAAGTATAATCAAATGAGGCTCCATTTTATAGATACAATGCAATATATAACTTGACAAACATGACTTATAGTGAGTATAAGTTTGTCTGGCCTTTTATTTCAGCATGCATATTTGTGCTTATTCGATTTGAATGTACTACTTTATATAGTACAGTTTAAATATACAACGCCTGCTCACATGAAGTAGCATAAACGTCAAATATTTGAAATAAAATGCACATTTTTATTTCCTCTTTTCAGATCGTGGAAACCTTTAGATGTTTTAAGTCCTTCAGACCCTGAACTTTTGAAACTTTCCTTTTCTTTCCCCAAATGTCCCGCCCACTTTAAGAGTTTCTGGTTCTCTGATAGGACCACAGAGACAATGATGATCAGGATGTTTGCTCTCTCTCTCTCTCTCTCTCTCTCTCTCTTTCTGTGAACTACATCTGCTACAGCTGTAATACATTAACCATGTCAGATTCGCTTTTATTAAATACAAATTAGATTCCTGGAGCTTTGCAGCTGCTGCATCTGTGCTAAAGAATATTGAGCTTCCTGATACTCTGTGTGTATTGTTCATTTGGCAATCGTTTTAAACTCTTGCTGTGTAGAGGAATGTAAACATTTTTCTCAACAGGTGGATCTTCCAAAATTTTCTAAGATCTATGTATTGGATAATATGTTAGAAAAGTTAATACATTTGGGGTGAATATGTATGTATGTATGTATGTAATTTTATTTGATTGACAAAAAAAAAAATGAAAAAAAAAAAAAAAAAAAAAAAAAAAAAAATTATTCAGCAAGGATGCATAAAACTGGTCAAAATTGACATTAACGACATCTAAAATATTACATCTCTGTTTCAGATGATCTTTAGATTTTTCTGTTTATCAATGAATATTGAAAAATTATCACAATTTCCAAATATCAACCAGCATAACTCTTTTTTTAACACAGACATAATAATAATAATAATAATAATAATAATAATAATAATAATAATAATAATAATAATAAATGTTTCTTGAGCACGAAATAAAAAGCATACATTAATGATTTCTGAAGGAACATGAGACATTGAAGACTTGAGTAATGATGCTGAAAATTCAGCTTTTCATTTAAATTATAATAATATTTCACAGTCTTACTGTTTTACTGCATTTTTCATCAAATAAATGTTGATGAGCATAAGAGTTCTCTTTCAAAAACATGAAGAAATCGTACAGAGCCCAAACTGTTAAATGATCGTGTTGGAAACTCTTTGATATTGGTCATCTAATCTATTATCATATATTGTAAGTTTATGATTGCAGAATGGACCTTGCCTGTAAGAAAGTGGTCTTTAGTAATCAACGTCCATCTGAGTGGCTTTGGTTAGTGAGCGGTCTGAGGTCCCTCCTCTGCTCACGGGGACCTGCGGGCACCTGGGGGTAGGACAGACGAGGCGAGAGAAAAGGAGATGGAAGGAGGAGCGACAGAGACGAGAGAGGGGAGAGAAAAAAAAAATCCGGTTCCCAGACGCACTGCTGCTCGGCCCTCCAGCAGCTGGATGATCTCCTCCGCGGTGCCTGGCGGTGGCACTGGAGGAGGCGGGAACCGGCAGACAATCAACTGAAACTTTAATACTCAATAGTTCCTTTCTTCCGTATTGTTATATGGATCTTGTAACGACGTAAAAATAGAGGACTTGGTACAGTTGTTACTTGGATGAAGGCAGATCAGACTAACTGCTTAGAGGTGTCAATTCACCAGAAGATTTTGATTTTAATAAAACAATTATGAGCAAAACTAATTTTACATTTGAGACATGCTTGGATGATTTGTTCACAATGAGATCAATAACATGCATTTAAAATATAGATCTTGTAGATTTTCATTTTATACCAAATTTAGATCCATAGGCCAAAACTGCTTAATTTGTATGTCAAAATGCCCTTTGCTGAATTAATTATGAAAAAAAAAGGCATATTCCAAGACCAAATACATTCAAGTAGATTTAATTCCTCTTTCGTGATTATGGAAACTGGCATACAGTAGTGGCAGGGTTTCAGTCAAATCCTCTACACCTCTTTATGTAATTTAATTTGCATCACTCTTTTTTCCCTTACAGTAGACAATTATAGTACACATTGCACAAAGCAGCTCAGGAGAAATTAACAGCTTGACAGAAATTAAGTGTGAAATTGCTTCAGCAACAGTTACATGATAAGGTTATAATTGTTTGCCAATGAATACCGAAGCCACCCCCCCATCCCAAAGAGGATTGTATTTTTTTAAGTGGAAGGCAGTCTGAGAGTTTAGTACAAACAGAACAGGCTGAAACGAGAGCCTGCAGTGGTCAATGTGCCCACTATCATCCTTGTGGTCAACTGGTACTATGCCAGCCTATAAATGCATTCAGATTGTTGTCACCTCTGTGTTTGTCCTCTGACCTCTGGAGTGCAGTGAGGCTAACTGCTTTTGAAGTCAGGGTCAGGGTTCAGTCTGCTCAGCAGGTGTCTATGAGAGTTTAGGCAGGAGAGAGGGATGATTTGCATGTTTTCCACAATGCAACAGGAAATGGGTAGACATTCTTTCTGGAGTTTTCAGTATGGCCTTGAGAAAGCTTGAGTCTTTTTCAAATACACAGAAACAGTTACAGTTACAGATGCGGACTCAGAAGTTTGAAGAGGCAATATTCAGAGTCCAGCTCAATTGGAGAGTCATGGTGGGTTAATTTAGCTTCCTGCTGATGGGAGACCACCCTGCCCTGTCAGAGATAGAGGAAGAGCTATTTAGGATTCTAGAGGGCAGTTAAATGATGGCCTAGCTTTGCTAAGTGTGTAAATTTGTACCATTTCCATCAATTATTAAAGCTCCCCATGGACCGCTAACACCAAGTGGATTTATCATGCTTTGGAATACCCATGACGCTGCTTCTCATTTCACTTAATAGCCCCCACTTCCTTAAAGAGAGAGTTCATTTTGTCAATTTTTTCACCCTCATGTTGTTTCATTCCTGTTTGACTTTCTTTCTGTTGTAGAACACAAAAAAAGATGTTTGGAATACTGTGCTGGTACCTCTTTCCATGCTTATACACCGAATGGGGAAAGAATGATTTGAGGTTCAGAAAGAACACAAGAAGGACCATAAAGGTATCATAATACTCCAGGGTTTCCATAGAAAATCTGCTTTTATATTTTAGGAAAGGAAATCATCATATTTCGGTCTGAAAAACCGGGTCCGGTTTATTATTTAAATAACCTCAAAAAAGGTGGAGTTCCAGAACATGTCTACTCATTGCATAGATGCCACCGACCAATTTTAGCTTTGCAATTCAGGAATCTGAAGATAACTTAATTATCCAACAGTCCTTACTTTTTACCCCCATAGTAGGCTAGCACCCCTCTTTCTTTCTCACTTGTTAAGAGCCTTTGTTTTAGGAAACTGATCCAGACCGGCTTCTTGAGATGCCACGGCGCAAGATTAATGTGCAAAGAGTTGCAGGGTCTCACTTTACTCACACTCCGAGAAGGAAATGTCCTGCAGATGGGCTCCACACGACTTTGACGGCTTAGTTGCTCCACCTCCCCGCTGTGCAACATGATGCTACCTGCGACTGGCTCTCCGAGGACTTTGGGGGGTTGTCGTATGTGTCAGCCCCCGCTGAGTCGACAGGTGCAGGTGTGTTCCATCTTGGTGATAATGACGAGGGAGGGGATTTTGACAGCTGGACCCTCGGACATCTTCCAGACGGGCACCTGTAGAATCTAAAAGCGTTCTGGAAAGATGTGTGTGTGCTTGTCTGCACATCCATTCTCTTCTATCTGCTTTCCGTGGGGGACTTTCACCCAAAACATACTAATTAATTTCTTTGTTTTACTAATTAACACCTTCTTGGCCCACGTTAGCATGTATGCTAATCTGTGGCTCAGAGCAACTTGATGACTCGTGAATGGCTGCCTGTCAGGTTAGCAGTGCTTTGTGTAATATTAATAAATTACGTTAGGCTGATATTTCATCTATTCTTACAGGGATTGTACCTTTGAATTATAGAAGAGCAACACGAGGGGAAGTAGCTAGCCTGTGCTGTAAAAACTAACATAATAAAGAACAAAAGGCTAGTAAGCACTCCTTCAAACTGACATTAGATCTTAATTTGGGTCGCAATATAAAGTGATGTAGGCAAATCTACAGGGCCCAAATACACAGTTTCGTGTGATTAAGTGCTCATGTTCTGGTGGTAGATGCTTGTGTATTAGACTCCACTGTGGCTCTCATGGGAAGTATGAATGATTCACAGCGAATAGTGGCTTTTGTATGTAAAAGTAGACCCTGAATAAAAAGACACGCTCTTGCGTTGCTGACATTGATTCCATTAAACATGCTTAATATTTTAACAGACAGATAATACCTGGAATATTTGTTATGTTCTAGTTCATGGCATGATCATTTAATGTATAACCTGAAATCGTTCCAGTTTGTACACGCCATTGGCTTCAAATAACAAAAACAGCTGTGATGCAGCATATAAGGTGAAAAAGGACTGTGAATCGCATGTATACTGAGATTAATAATTTTTTTCTGATGTTAAGTCAATAATTCACCCATGCAGATCCTGAAAGCAGTATGTGTTCGGAGATATTACTGAAACTGCAATATGTTGTTCATTCCATATGTTTGATATGGCTTGGTGAGCAATATGGTTGACAGTGTAGATAAAAAGCAAAGCATAGCATTGCTTTTCCCTGGAACAATACTGTATAACATGTCGACTTCCTCAATTTTTGTCCTGCAGTTTTCCCTTTGAGGTGCCAGGGGGCTTTTTCTGTAATGTGATAATCAAACTGATGAAATAGAAAACTTACTTGTGTCTTTTGGGGGAAACACACACATAAATTGTTTTCTTTTCTTCTCCCCTTTCTTTCAATTTCAGACAAATCAGCGATGGATTAGGTGATACATCGGATGAAGGCGCACTTAACCAAGCATCTGTCCCGTGAAGAATGTGTGAAAGAAAGAAGGTTTGTCATTATATATTTGGATCAGTCACAGCGGTCTTGGTGGAATGAGAGTCTATCCGAAAACACTGATACACAGTCACACTTTCACATTTCCTGAATTGTTCTTTATTAACCTGATTCATTTCTGGCACATTTCCCTGTTTTAACCTGATTGGACGGCTGTTGTGTATAACAGCTCTTTAGAGGCCAGTAGCTATTGGAATCATTCCAGTTTTTTTTTTTTTCTTCAAAGCATGCAACAATCTTTAGAACTTCTTAGAACCCCTTATTAGTGTTGATGTAAGTGTGCAGTTTTGGTGGGAAAAAGTGCACAAGTTCACTATGATTTTTCCAAGTATGTGTTCCTTGATCAACATATTTACAGCAATACCATTAGAATCACTTACAGAACAATTTATTTCAGCTGATGAATGATACAAACTTTAACACCCAATCAGAATCCATCCTACTTTCAGCAGCTTAAGAATTTAAAGTGGCAGATGAACTTGCTCTTAGAATAAACAGACAATATCGTCTGTTGGTGTGCATTCTAATATTGTTATCTTTATAGTTATCATTCTTGGTGTGAACGGGGCTCTACCCGACATTCTTATCATTTCCCACTGATTTGACTGTTACTTAACTGGTTTAAGACTAGAATATTTTTAAAAAAAATTCCAGAACCAACAAGATATAAATATATTTCAGATTGTGCGTGAATTATACATATGTGTACTTGATGTCATCTTTTGCAGTGCTCTCCTGCATAACCTGCATAAGCTTTCAATACCCACCTGCTTTAGATGATGTATATGCATATGTATGCAGATATTCCATAATTTTCAGACAAGCTATGTTTCCAAGGACAGAATGAAAGATGTGCAGGTATTCCAGAAGCCTCTGGAGCTCTCGGACCCCAGGTTAATTCAGACTCAATCTCAATCTCACATTGTCCCACGGGAAGAGGCGTGGATCAGCTGACAGATGATATTGTTTTTCCTCTTTAAAAGCACCTCCTTATGGAAATTGCTCATTGTGGATTTGAATTTCATCTGGAAAATATGCCTTAAAGGGCCTTTACTATTTAAAATAGGGCTGTAATAATCCAATGTGAGCATTCTAGTTATGTTGCATTGCTGTCTTAAGGTGAATATTGGGTATGACACTGACTACGTTGCAAGCAAGTTATGCAACATAGCAAATCCAAAATAATCGCAGTGCTTTGTTGGAAACCTTTTTTTTATTTTGTTTTATTTTTGTTATGCTCATTAGGACTTCTTGCTATTACTTTGACTTACACTGACTAATTGCATAAAGACTAATTTAACATTACAGAACTGTCAGAGATTAAGATTGGTTACAAACTCAAGCACTGTCAGTTGTTGACATTTTTTTTTAAAAATAAATAATGATCTTGGATGGCCTGAGTTTGAGTAAACAAATGATAATTTTGGGGTGAACTGTTCCTTTAGTTCCTACTTTTTCTTTTCTTTTTTTTTCAATTATGCATTGCATTTTGAATACATAGACACATTCAACTTGATTATTCTGTGCATGTCAAGATACTTTATCATTTTTTACAGTTCGTTGACCACAGCGTGTATAATAATGCAGTGCTAAGTATCTTTTTCTGACCCACAGTAAAACACAATCATTTGAGATTAAAATGTATAAACGCATGAATACAAACAACAATCTTCTCCTTTTCTTTCTCCTAGTATTTCATTTCAAGTCACTCAGTCTTTTCCCGGCTCACATACTTTTTCTCTTGCTCTTCTAGCAAAACTGGTCAAGTAAACGTAATGGACTTTGGCAGGGTTGTGTTGTCAGATCCCAGAGCTCCAAACAGTAGAAGGGGCAGCCAGAGGGGACATGACCAGTGGGAGAGAGGTCTGGCTGGGTTAGCTGAACTATGCTTTGGCCTCCTTCAGCTGATGGAGCGCTTTCTTCCAAGTGCCACCAGTGGAGACTCGAGCCCTTCCGAAATCTCTGACAAAGATTTTTCTAGAACATTGTTGGATCAGAAATGGTCAGGTGTGAGCAGATAGAGGAAGCAGTGTGTCGTTAACCAGCACCACTCCTCTGAATTCATCTAACACTGCTGGGCTCAGAGAACTGCTCAGAATCACAACAAGGTATTGATCTATATTTCTCTCCGATTTATTTTGCCAGGCACTTGTGGAGGTGAGAGGTGTTTCCGCTAGCTTCAGCCAACATTGGAATTCTTTCTCTTGATGTGCAAGGAAACCTGATGATGTTTAAAAACAGATAGCTATAGAACTAGTGAGACGAAAAGACAGCGATGTTGTCTTAGCACATAAACTAAGTAATGCTGCATTCCAATCGAAAAATAATGTATAACAAATTAAAATGTACGTGTTTAGTTGTCAACAGGGAAGTCCTCAACTAACAGAGAACATTCTGGCAAGATTATCTGGTCCTCTCAAAGCATTAGCACCAAAGCTTTATTCATTTTTTTTCTTTTTCTTTTTTTTTCTTTTTTTGTGAGACATGTAAGGTGGATGCTAATGTATTTTTTACGTTACTACTTGTTTCAGAATGTCCAGAGAACATTTAAAAGTAATGTTCCCATAATGTTGGAGAAATTACTGTTCAATTAACATTTGCATAACCAAGAATGTTTTTAAACCTGGATGTTTCCATTGATCTCCATTGAATGAAATGTATCTTTAGTAGTCATTTACCTTACTTTTGCAGCACACTTGTTACACAATCCCCATAGAGTAGATCCAGAATACATCCAGAATAGAATGAGGACATGTCATGTGCCAGATTTAAACTCACATCTCCAACATGTACATTGTAGCTCAGCAGATCTGGAGAATGTGTGCTAACTACTTGGCGAACATTACCTGTTCCCAGTCTCACAGTGTAGTATCTGTGCAAATCGCACAGTATGCAGTATTTACACACTTGCCCCAGATTTTGCATGGAGAGTGTATGTGTGTTCATGTGTGCTATTGGCATGGCTGAGTGGTAAATCTGAATGTGTCGGTCTGGCACTGGCATGGCATGGCAGGGCATTCTGCGCTTTACTGACTGTGATTGAGAAGTACAGTATGTCAGAAGGCCCTGTATATGTCAAGCTGATCCATTCAACAGAGAGATTTACACGCCTGTCAGATGCTCTGTAGTGGGAGCCAGTCACTGTCTGAATAACCGTCAGTCCCTTTGCCAGCCTTCACTTTCCGTTTCTGATTTTCTGGATACTTTCCTCTATCTTTTCCACTTTTATTGAAATCTTCTCACCTTTCTTGTAACATTTCTCTAGTGTTCTAGCTTTTTAGTGTTCAATTAACACACACACACACACACACATACACACACACACACACATATATGTATCCTGTGTTTTATTTTGTTTAATAAATAATAAAATTATCTTTATCTTCACAAAAGTTAGTATATTCTTCTATCAATAAAAAAATAAGAAATTTACAAACAATAGGACAAATACAATAGAAAAATACTAAAATTAAAGCCTAAATACTGCATAGTCTTCCCCGTTTAATTAAATGTTAATTTATTCTTATCAAAGTTGAATGAGTGAACGATTCTCTCTTTTTCGTTTGTTGTTTGATACATTTTTTAATTACCTAAACAGCAGCAGGTTTAATATGCTGCTGTTACTTTAAGAACGAATGCACCAATATAGTGATACACATCCAAACAGTTTTTTTTTTTCAGAGCTCAATATGCTTTTATCTCTTATTTAGCATCAAGCACGTCCAGCATTCGCATTACAAAATTTGACTTTGAGATCAACAAGGCCCTCTTCAACTTGCATACTTTACCGGCAATTAAATACAGAAAATAGAGTTTTGTGAAAGGCAAGAGATTTCTATGGCAGAAACATTTTCTTAGTTGCAGGTAAGGCAAAAAGTGACCATGTTTTGATTCCATTCCCTTGTCATCGTGTCCTGATTGTACTTGATTGTGATCTTAATAAAATGACAAGAAAGGTCAAATGTTACTGCCTGAGATAATTTTTAAACATTCAGAAAGTTAAGGCAAAACCATGTGGTTGATAACGGCTGATCAGATGTTCATGCTTTCTGACCAATAGCACGTGGGAGTTATCGATCACATAACTCTGAAACACACACTTTCTCACTGCAGCGAGTGAGGGCTATACCTGCGACTCAGCGTAATCAATAAGGCACTTTTTAATTAGTTTGAACAAGCCTGCGTGACTTAGCCACTGCTCCTACACAAATACACACACACTCTTATGCACCTGATGGTGTGCACCAGAACTCTCCGTGACACTCCAGACAAGAGTGTGATCTTTGTAAACTCCTTCTCATTGCAAAATAATTGCAGGTTGATAAAGAAAATAGACATTGATTTCTAGACGCAGAATGAGGATAATTGTGGTATGCATAGAGACTTGATGTTCAGCCATATGAGGGTGTGTGTTATATAAGCACCACGTGCAAATTGGATGAATGTTGTGTTTGTTTCTCTGTGAACGTGAGGGGTTGTCCTGGGTGCTGTTGCTATAATTGCTAATTTTCCAAATGATTCAATTTGAGGAAACGTACTCGGTTACTAAACGTAACCTCGGTTCTCTCTAGAAGAGCGAACGAGTACTGCGTCTTAGCTAAGACGCTACGGGAAAAGTCTCTTTTCACGAAATACTGAAGCAAAAAATTATCCTTAATTTTGTATTTTTGTAAAGCGCATTTGCAGCAGTACACAGCCATAGGCGAGACGGCTCGTTCACTCATTGGCTTGTTCTGCGGCAGCTGCACAGCCTATCGAGCGCGGGCTGATGCAACATCAGACCAATAAGGGCGCTTCGCGCCCTTCTTGCCACTTCCCGCCGAAACGGAGCTCGAAAAGGCTGACTCACCTGATTTATTTAATCGCCGAAGCGAACCAGAGTGAATCGTGCACACGGCAGAGAACGCAGTACTCGTTCGCTCTTCTAGAGAGAACCGAGGTTACGTTTAGTAACCGAGTACGTTCTCTTACGAGAGCTCTCTCGTACTGCGTCTTAGCTAAGACGCTACGGGAACCCAATGCAAAACGCCGTGCGCGCAGGGATCACACACCAATAAACCTGAAGCAACGCCCAGGATTTACAGTGCACAGTCACCTGAGGGACTCACAGAGAGTCCAGGACAGAAAAGGGGGAAAGCCCTCCGTCCCATATCTAGCAGCATCCGTAGATGCGGCAATATGACATCACACAGCCGAGGCAAGCCTGACCAATGTGGCAATGCGGGTCTTACGCAATACTGCCCATATAACAGTCGGCAGCGCATAGCGCTCATGAACTCAGAATTCCCCTCAGGGCCCTGATTCGACTATACCGACAGCAGCCTTGCTTGCAAGGCGGGAACCTCCAGGTTATAGAACCTGATAAATGTAGACGGCGAGGCCCAACCTGCCACCATACATATATCCTGCAAGGAGATCCCAGTAGACCACGCCCACGACGAGGCGACGCCTCTTGTGGAGTGTGCTCTGACGCCCAACGGGCACTGATGGCCCCTGGAAGCATAAGCTAACGCTATGGCGTCAACTATCCATCTGGATGGAGTCTGTCTCGAAACAGCCATTCCCTTGGAACGTCCACCGAACGAGACAAACAGCTGCTCCGTCTGCCGAAAGGCAGCAGAGCGAGACACATAAGCTCTTAAAACCCTGACAGGGCAAAGAAGACTCGAGTCTCTATCCTCTCCTGACACCGGCAGGGCTGACAGGGCAATAACCTGAGCTCGAAACGGCGTGTTGAGGGATTTTGGCACATAACCGTGCCTAGGTTTGAGTATGACCCTTGAGTCATTAGGCCCAAACTCCAAGCACGACTGGCTCACCGAGAGCACGTGCAAATCACCCACACGCTTCACCGAAGCGAGAGCCAACAAGAATACTGTCTTGAACGACAGATGCTGAAGGCTAACCGATTGGATAGGCTCAAAAAGGGGGACCCTTCATGGCCTCCAAAACCGCCGCGAGGTCCCACATAGGGACTGACGGAGGTCTGGGAGGATTCAGCCTCCTAGCTCCTCTGAGGAACCGGATGACCAAATCATTCCTTCCTATTGACTGACCGAGCGCTGTTTCAGAAAACGCTGCGATGGCCGCCACATAAACTTTGAGCGTGGATGGGGCTCTGCCCTTATCCAACAGCTCCTGTAGGAAGGAGAGAACCTCCGTCACCTCACAACTAAGGGGTGAATATCCTCGAGCTGTGCACCAGCTGGAAAACACTGACCACTTCGAGGCATACAGACGTCGTGTCGACGGAGCTCTAGCCTGAGTGATGGTATTCAGCACTCCCACTGCGAGATCAGCGGGTAACCGTTGAGCGCCTACACATGGAGGGACCACAACTCCAGTTGAGGGTGCCAAATCGAGCCCCTGGCCTGCGAGAGGAGGTCCCTCCTTAACGGTACTGGCCACGGGGCGACATCTGCTAACTGCATCAAATCTGGGAACCATGGTTGGTTCCTCAAAAGAGGTGCTACAAGCAGTATTGAACATCTCGTTTCTCTCACCCGTTCTATCACCTGCGGAAGGAGGGAGACGGAAGGGAAAGCATAAAGCGGGCAGCATGGCCATTCCCGTGACAGCGCACTTTCGTTCTTGGAAAAGAACGCAGGGCAGTGAGCGTTTTCGTGGGACGCGAAGAGGTCCACCTCCGCCCTGCCAAATCTCTCCCACAACAGCCGGACTGTTTGCGGGTGTAGAGACCATTTGCCTGTAGGAACATTGCCTCTGGACAGCCTGTCTGGACCCAGATTCTGTAGCCCAGGCACATGCGCTGCCCTCAGCGAACACATGTCGCGCTGAGCCCAAACCAGGAGGCGTTCCGCTAGCCTGTACAGGTTTCAGGACCCGAGACCGCCCTGGCGATTTATGTAGGACACCACAGACATGTTGCCCGAACGGACTAAGACGTGGTGATCCTTGATTTGGGGACAAAAGCGCATCAGCGCGTTCTTCACTGCCAGCATTTCCAGACAGTTGATATGATGGAGCTTTTCCCGTTCTGACCATAGGCCAAAGGACGGTCTGCCCTCGAGCAGCGATCCCCATCCCGAAGTGGAGGCGTCCGTCGACACCATCTTCACATTCGGGGAAGTCCCCAGGCTTACACCTGATCGGTACCAACCGTTCGCTGTCCAAGGTGCCAGAGCTGTGACACAGCTCTGATTGACCTTGAGATGCAGCCGGCCAGACGCCCACGCTCTGCGCGGCACCCGCGTCTTCAGCCAGAACTGCAGGGGGCGCATGCGGAGCAGGCCCAGCTGCAGAGCTGGAGATGCTGAGGCCATGAGGCCCAGCATCTTCTGACAGTGTTTGAGCGACACGGTCGCGCCGCAGCAGGAAAGAACTCGCTGCGCGCTGAATGCCCATCACGCGCTGTGGTGACAGCCGCGCCGTCATGGAACACGAGTTCAGAACTATACCCAGAAACAGAATCGTCTGACTGGGGTTCAGCGAACTCTTCGCCCAATTGACACTGAGGCCGAGCTTCTCGAGGTGATCGAGTAAAACGGCCCTGTGGTCCACGAGCTCTGCTCGTGATCGGGCCAGAACCAGCCAGTCGTCCAAATAATCCAGCACTCGCATGTCTCTGAGTCTGAGAGGAGCGAGCGCTGCATCCATGCACCTCGTAAACGTACGAGGAGCCACGGAGGACTGTAAACTGGTATGCCTGGCCCTCGAAGGCGAATCTCAAATATCGCCTGTGGTTTGACGCTATCTGTATTTGAAAATACGCGTCCCTCAGATCTATTGACATGAACCAGTACCCTTTGCGAATCTGCGTGAGGAGTTTCCTGGTCGTAAGCATTTTGAAACTGCGTTTCATCAATACCTTGTTCAGCTGTCTTAGATCCAGTATGGACCTGAGACCCCCGTCTCTCTTGGGCACCAGAAAGTATCTGCTGTACAGCCCCCCCTCGCTTTGAGCTTGAGACACAGGCTCTACAGCCCCTTTGCTCAACAGTTTTGATATTTCGGCCCGAAGTATGTGTGCTACTTCTGTTTTGACCGTAGTTTCGACGCGCACTGAAAAGCGCGGAGGGCGTCAAAAAAACTGTAGCGAGTAGCCTCTCTTTATAATGCCTAGCACCCTATCCGAAACCCCTGGAAGCGCTGACCATGCATCTGCATGAATGGCTAAGGGCTGGATGCGAAGCGCGCTCTGTTGACCGGGCAACGGCGGCGCTCGGGTGTGCTGCGCATTTGAGGCGGGGAGCGCGCTGATCACAGCGAGCAGATCGCTCCTCCTCGACCCCGTCCCGGCGCTTAACCGACTGGGGGAAGGCTGAGCAGGTCCCGTGGGACTCGATATGTCTGCGAGTAACTGTGGGCTGCATATGTTGCACATTTACCACTTTCAACTCGCTGTCTGCCTGTGCAGAGCGTACGTGCACGGGCCTCGTTTTTACAGAAGCCACGCGCCGTATGTGACATAGTGTATGTGGGCACTGGGGAGTGGGCACGTTTACTATGCGGCGCGCTCGACCGATCTGTGTCGATCTTATGTGCGCGAGCCCTGTGTGCAGGGCTGTGCTTTCATGTGGAGATGGGCACTGAGGAGTGGGCATCGTCACTGCATTTATAGCACCATCGGCCATGGCCGGACGAGCGTGCACGGGTTTTGTTTTTACAGAAACCACATGACGCGTGTGACATAGTAATTGTGGGCACTGAGGGGTGGGCACGCTTACTATGCAGTGTGCGCGATCAACTTGAGTCGCATTTATGGGCGCTGGCCCTGTGTGCAGGGCTGTGCTTACATGTGGAGATGGGCACTGAGGAGTGGGCATCGTCACTACATTTATAGCATAACGGTTTTTGTGTGCAGGCAAGCGGGCAACCGTACAGGCTTGTGCATTGCAAAAAACGCTGAAACAGTCACAATCTCTGGAACTGAAACAGCGGCGCGCTTAGGTGAGAGCCCGGCCACAGCGGAACTCGTACACCGGCGCTTCGATGAAGCAGCCATCGTGTGTAGTGCCGACGCAGCGTCATGCAGCATGCATAGATGGCTTTCCTAGGATAGCTTCGGGGCTCCCGGCCTCACCGTAATCCTCTGCCGCGCTCCCCGTGGCGCGGGGCGACGGTCGGTAGAGCGAGAACGGGGGTCTCGAGCTGCGTTGCTGAAGCTGTTGTGATAACGGCTTTTGTGTGCAGGCAAGCGGGCAACTGTGCAGGCTTGCGCATTGCAGAAAACGCTGAGACAGTCAAAATTCCTGGAACTGAAACAGCGGCGCGCCTGGGTGAGAGCTCGGCCACAGCGGAACTCGTACACCTGCGCTTCGATGAAGCAGCCATCGTTAGTAGTGCCGACGCAGCGTCACACAGCAGGCTTTAGATGGCCAGCAGAGGGCGGACAAAGGTGCGTCGCTATCGCCTGTTCCACCGGCGGAAGTGAGTGGTAGTTCCTGTTTTTAGCATCATCAGTGTGGAGAATGCTAGTGAGACAGACGAACGAGTTCGCGCTGAATATGGAGCGTTCCAAGCCTTCGCCACCTCTTCGTGAAGCTCAGGAAGAAATGAGGCGGGCTTTGAGATGTACGCTCATCCGAAAGGGAAATACCATCCAGCCGGGAACGAGAGGGGGGGCGCTGGTGCAAACCACTCGCGGCCGAGACTCATCGCGGCCAACACGAGCATTCGCCCCGGCTCCTTCTCGATGTCAGCTCGTCTGCTGGGCTTCTGAGCAGAAGGCGCGAGATCCTCGGAGCTCGCCCAGCCTTCACTGCCCGAAGCTAGCAGAGAGCCTGTGTCCTTTTCCCCCGACGCGGCCCTGAGATCGACTTCCTCGGACGACGCGCCGGCAAACAGCGGGCGCTGCCCACCGGGAAGCGATGCAGGGGGGGCCGGTGAAGCAGGGCGAACCGGCGAGCTCGGTTGAGCTGAAGACGGTTCCGGAATCCGCTGGAAGCGATGCTTTTACGGCGCCTCAGCGCAGCGGAGAATGCAGGCTTAGAAAAAAAGGCCAGGCGAGTCCTCAGAGTCACCATGGCAACAGCTCGCAGTGGGGGCATCCGCCGTCAGCGAGCGCGAGCGCTGCATGATTTTCACCCAGGCAGGAGACACAGATGACGTACCGGTATCCCTCGCTGAGTGGGGCTCTGACGAGCCGCAGGAAGGCATCTTAAAAAAGACGCGAGCTCTTTTACGAGTGTGTGTTGCAGGGCGAACACACACACACACATAAAGAACAGCTTGGATATAACAGAATTGAAAGGATATAGGCGCCGGATAGCGCAGCAGGAACGGCAGTGGAAGGCGGCGATGCCAGCACCTTCAGAATGGCTCGTCCTGCTGATGTGCTTTCTCAGATGGCGCTTGCTTCCTCCGTGATCCAGCGATGCGTGAGCTTCGCTGAAGAGATGAAAAATCAGGTGAGTCAGCCTTTTCGAGCTCCTTTTATAGGTTGGGCCACACCCGTTTCGGCGGGAAGTGGCAAGAAGGGCGCGAAGCGCCCTTATTGGTCTGATGTTGCATCAGCCCGCGCTCGATAGGCTGTGCAGTTGCCACAGAACAAGCCAATGAGCGAACGAGCCGTCTCGCCTATGGCTGTGTACTGCTGCAAATGCGCTTTACAAAAATACAAAATTAAGGATAATTTTTTGCTTCAGTATTTCGTGAAAAGAGACTTTTCCCGTAGCGTCTTAGCTAAGACGCAGTACGAGAGAGCTCTCGTAAGAGAACAACTGTTTCTTTATCCTATAAAAATAGTATCAGCTGTTCTACTTCAGTGTAGTTTAAAACTAAAAAAGTATGTGCTTATCTCTGTGATGTATAATTAATCAGAAATGTATATATCAATAAAAACATAGTACTGTACATGTGTTTGTGAATCAGATAGAGAAGCAGATACAGCATGCATGGGTGACTTTTAAAAAGTGGTTCGGGATAAAATGTAAAATTTTGTGGCTAATGAATATTAATTAGATGGTGCATTAACTCTAACTATTTATCTATTTTAGGGGTTAAACTGTATTAGATGTAGCCATGCTGTGAGTATAAAATGGTGGTGACAAAATTGACCATTGCAAAAAAGTCAAAATGATGCTTACAATGGCAACAATGGAAATACATGTCTTAGATGACATTGCAAAATTATATTTGGTTGATTATTGCACATTGAATACTGCTTTCACAGTGAAATGTCCATTAAATACGTTCCGTTTTAGCTGAAACAGATGAATGTCAATATGGGTATGTTTTATACTATGTTGGTTATTGTATTTATTGTGGCATTGAAAAAAAAAAAGTCTGGTAAATGACTAATAGGTTACTGCTTTATAGAGTTGAAAATAATTTCAAGGACTCATGAAAATAATGTACCGCCTATATTAAATCCCACCTTAAACCTACAGTAAATGATTATGTTAACAAATGCAGAAGTGAAATAAAATCACAATTTGTGTAAAAAGAAATAAACATTGACGTAAAAAAAAAAAAAAAAGCATTTTGCTGCCACTAGTGGAAATCTCAAATGGAAATGGCAGTGAATTGTATGTAGGCTGTTGTTTCTCAAAATTTTAGGTAGTAGCTCTTTTCCCCATTGAGCCTGAGTTGAATGATGGTCTATTAAGCATCATTCCCTTTCTCAAACCTAATATCTTCCTGTTTTCCTCATTCTTCTAGTTCTTTACCTTTCATGAGAATCTCTGGAGCATTTGCTATTGCTTTGAAAAGACTCTTCCTCTAACAACAGAGGTTGGTGGTCCACTTACGGTAAGTCGATCCGTTATGGTGCCCTTGTGACGAAACTGCTTGTTTAAAGAAAAATAAAAGTTTTTAAGAAAAGCATTAATGCACCACCGAGCATGCGACTTGATGGAAGTATGCTCTATTTGAGCAAGAAAAAATAAAATAAAAATGAAAGCAGGAAGTGAGACGCTGTCAACATTCTCCCTTGGCGCCCCTGTCACATCAAGCCCACATTAACTGACAATGTTGCTGTTTTAGAGAAGAGCTATTTCGAACAAGAGCCTCTTCTTTAAACTGGTGAACAAGTACAAACAGCACAGTTACAGACTGTTGAGAACAAGAGAAAAGACAGAGAGACAGAGACAGAGAGAGAGAGAGAGAGAGAGAGAGAGAGAGAGAGAAATACATGAGATAAAGCCCTAGTTTTAGAGATAGGAGCCATGCTTGTCTATTTTTGTTCTGTGTGGACTGGCACTTCTGTATGCTATTTAGCTGACAGAGCTAATGCTATATTGTTGTACTTAGCACAACAAAGATTGCAATTGCTGGCCAAAAACCAAAACTCTGAAAGCTGGAAAAAGTTCTGATTGAATTTTGATTGAATTGATATCAGTTTTCCCACTCTGAATGAGAGTATGACTGAGCCAAACTACGTAACAGGACAGACTATCAGTCTAAGGCTATTCACATGTAATATGGTTACATTCAAACATATTTGGCTTTTAATAAGAATACCAATCACATTTTACAGTATAATCAAACTGACTTTCTTGGTTTTTGATTTTTTTGGGCACAGGATCTGCACATTCACTTACAGCCCAGTTTTAACATATGCCTGTCTCTCGATTGCTAATGTGTCTGGAATTGCCAGCACTATTTATTGGATCCACTAATTAGCAATACTCACAATTGTAAATTATATGAGGAAAATCAGCACTGTTCATCTATTTCCTTTACTTAAATTTGGTTTTAAAATAAACAAACTGAAATGTATTGGTTGCCTTTCTTTTGTACATTTTAGTCAATTTTCGAGTCATAAAATTTAAGTTTAGTTTCTGTGTTTCCTGGTTCTGATTATTTTTTATTTCAGTAAACATAGTTTTCATTACCAAAAACAATCTTCTGCAGGTCAGACTCAGAAAAGCTACAATTTGAAAAAAAGCATACTGAAAATTAAAGCATACCTCAAGAGACCCAATTTCGCTAAAATCTCTACTTTGATCAAATGTGTTGTTACTGTATTTTGTATTTACACAATAACAACATTTGAAAGACCTTTGAAAACACTTTAAAACGCTTTATTTGCCATCTAAGAGCACAGTGATAGTCTGAAGTTTGTCGATGAAAACTGGCACAATGCTCGAGCAGTCTTTGCTGAGATGTACCTCGTAGTCTATTATAAACCTTTTAATGCTAAATGTACTTGAACTGCCATGAACTGACGAAGAACAACTTTCTTTAGGGCTGTCCTTAGCTTGAGGTAATTTTGAAGGCTCATTCGCTGTTTTGTTTTTTTCCACTGATTTCATAGAATTCTGGATAATATACCTCACTCTTTTTGCTTTAGGTTGATGCAATAACATATGGAAGGTATAGGCAGATCTTTGTGAATGACAGGTGTTCCAGTTCTGCAGTTTTGTGGGGAGATTCAGTGTGGACCTGGGCTCATCTAAAACAACACACTTCAGTCAGTTAGCACGGTTTGTGTGTTCACCACACAGACAGATCAATACTTGTTTGCGTCTTTGATGCACCTGTAACAGACTTGTTAGTTGGCTCCTGGCTAATGTGCTGCTCAGCTCCTCTGGTAGATGATGGGTGAAAACATTGGTCCAGCACTGGCAGCTGTGAGTAATAATGTGTTTACAAGTCAGTGCATGTTCACCATACTCCCCCAACATCATTTGATTCATTATTTACAACTCCAATGACTCATAAGTAATTAACTCCTATTCTTAGTGCTGGTTTTTTGTTAAGCCTGGTGGTTTAGTTTGCTGTATTATCACGTTGATAGGTTTGCAATGTTTTATAGTTAATTGTTTTGACCACCAATTTGGATGGTAATTATGTTTTTATGCAGAAAAGTTGTAATTAATCCATAAAATTGAACCCAGGAAGGGGAACGGGCACCTTTGAGAAGTGAGAGTTTATATTTACCTGCTGCTTTCATAGTACAATACTCTTAAACAGTGGTCGACAAAAAAATCATTTCAATAATATATTTATTGTAATTTTACACAATGATTTCAAAGTTTGTCTAAAAGGTTTTTTATTTAATGTAAAATTTGCCTTATTAAACAAATTATTATTTTAAAGCTTCTGGGGTCTGAAATGGAGGAATTTGGGGTCAATACTGCAAATTAAAAAATATTTAGCTGAATGTGTTTTTGTGCTGGCACCTTGGCTGGTTTAGGACTGTCGTGTATAAATAAAGATTACAATAAAACTGCCCGTAGGTGGCAACAAATCCTTGATTTAATAAATGTTTAATTGAATCATTCAAATAAAACAATTTGTTAAAAATGGCTGATTCAATTAGAAATGAAACAAGTGAATGGATCTTTGAATCACTGGCTCACATGATTTGTTCAAAAACAGATTCATTTAAGGAATGAAACACAGCATTGCTCTACACTGGTGTATGAAATTATTAGCATATTTCTGTTCTGATATTCAGAAAAGTACATTGCTTGCGCAATGAATATAAAAACATAAAAAGTTTGAAAAAGTATTTTTTTTCTTTCAATGCTTGAATTATAAGGGCATTCTAACTGCATTCTAATGGACTTCATCATGCAGTGAATGCTTCTGGACTAGATGTGTTTTTGTTTTTTTTGCCAACAAAAGTCAGACATAGCCTATACATCAACTCACTTATCGTCTCTCAGTTCCTCACAGTCACTCATACTGCACAATAACATTTTGTCAGGGAAATGTCTTTAAAATTCTAAGCAAGGAAAAATCATACCTTCTGTTGTCTTTTTTTAAAGAACATTAAAAGTTGCACTTTAGCCATTTTGAATGAAAAAATTATGTAAACTTTGTTGGAAAACCAAAGGCAATCTAAACACTCTGCTGGTTTTTATATAAAAATAATAATATTTTCATTCACAATGAATTATTCTTTTGTGAACATGCCAAGGAAAATTGATTTTAATAATGTCTTAATTTTGGAGAAGATAGCCTTTTAAAATGTAGCACCAAAGTCACAATTTTAATCTTGTATTTAAAGTATTTTGCATCCTTTGTCCATTGTAAATGGATATTCAAAAAAAGTCTTCTTTTGTATTCCATGAAATAAAAAAATAAAAAATGGGATTGAACAACATGCTGGTGAATAAATGTTGACAGATTTGTCATTTTTGGTTGAACTATCCCTTTAAGTTCTTATGTAGGGTAATAATATGCTTTCACGTCTAAAGTAAAACACAAAAATGCATTTCTAGCCCAATTTGGCTTGTCTTTGTTCCAAAAGCAGCAGAACACCATCATGACATCTTACACTATCTATTTCAGTCATCATAAACCCGAACAGTAATTGCATATTCAAATCTTGTTAAGAGCTTTATCTGATTTCATTTTTTTTTTCCTGTTGTTTTGTTTCAAACCCCTCCTGTACTAAGATGAAGCCCTAAGATACAAGGGATTATCGTTGCTATCAGATGAAGAACTACGACAACACACGCACACACAAACTTCAGATAACACTGTAAGCCAAAAAACACTCACACACACTCACACACAATATTGTAAATGCAAGCGATCAAAAATGAACATCCTAATCTCCTCGGCATCCTTGGCAATCTGTCACTCTCCTGTAAACACAGACCTCTCATCACTTTGTTTTTGGGTTTATGTTTCCAGGGCAGTTGCGAACAGACCCTTGATCTGATCTCAATCTGTTGGCGGAGACCTTTGCTTCTCATGTGAGGGTGGATGAAGGTGGCCCATCAGAGACGATCTCCCGTGACCCTGTTTTGAAATCAGGCTAAATCAACAAACCCGTTTCGGCGGCGTAATCTCCCTACTAGCCTTAGTGCTTTGTAAAATTGGAGCATAACAAGCTTTTCCACTAATACCCTGTGAGAACGTCTTCTCTTTCTTGGAAACGGCGCCAAAGTTCTAATAAGATATCACTGATGTTATTCATTCTGTTTGGGTTGTTTAGATTCATTTTGCTCTTTCTTTGGACTCATTCCAGCTAAATAAATGCAGACAAGAAAGCAAATAAGCATTTAATTTATCTCTACCTCCTAAAGACATACAATTCCTCTCACATGCTCATCTGTGTCGCTCTCTTTCTCTCTCATACATATCTGAAAACACTCACTACCATTTCTTTTTTTACCAGATGGAATGATGCTGGTGCATGGATGTGGCAGTTTTCATGTTTGACGTTGTTGCTGTTATTGCTGTTTTTTTTTTTTTTATTACTTAATTTTTTTTTCTCTTGCCACTTGGGTGTCTTCTGGGACTCAGCCACATATGCTCCCAAATAGATTTTAATTACGATCGCACTGTGTGCTTTGTCTGGGCACTGTGATTAATAATGAAGGAATCAGGGCCTAATTGTTAATGCGGGCGGATGAGCATGCCAGAGACGGAGAAGAGGGGTAGAGGGAGGTTGTTGTCCGCAGTGACCGATGTCCCACGGGGCTCCACTTGGCATCATGTTCCCGTGGAAATTGGATCAGTTGACGGCGGCTGTCCGCCATAGAAAAGTATGGCTGCTTCTCTCCCTAGATCTGGCAAATCAAGTTTTCATCAGCAGGAAAGAATGTAGTCGCACCATCCTCTCATAAATCCTTCCATGTATTTACTGAGAAGTGCAGAGGGGTGGAGGATCTGTGTTTCTGGGACGGTTAGCGTTCATGTGGAGTAATTACTGGAGTGTTTCTGCTGTGTGGGAAACTGGGAAGCTGGAATGTTGGTTTAGAAGCTTCTACATGGTTTCTACATGATCTTAACTCTTAATTATTCCATTCAGGCAGGCCTACACCAATTAAGGACTGTAATTCAACAACAATGAACTGAAGTCACTGACAGTGCAATTAATAACAATGTTTGAGCTAGCACCATTTCACTAAAATTAATAATTTCGATATTGTAAAAATGCAATTCCTGATTTTGAGGGAAATGCACTCCAATAATCTTTCGTTTAATTCTCAACCTATTTATTGCATTTTTGCATTTAGGATGCAAGGCAAGGGAGTGAAGAAAAAAGCTGAATTTTTTAAAAGCTGAAGTTCTTTTTAACTTGAGTGCCACAGTTTTAGAACTCTATGTCATGTGTGGGATGCTGTGAAAGATGTAAGACGTGACCACAACAGTCAAACACATTTTGTCTAACACGTTTAAATAGAAAAACAATAGAAAAGTAGCTCAGTGGAATACGAAAAAGCTTTCTGTTTAAATGGCCCTTGTACACTAACTACCTGCAATCTAGTTTAACCAGACACTTAAAGGTGAAATTTAGAATTTTGTGTGGTTGAGGAATATAGAGGTTTTTGCACTGAAATACTGTGTACAGAAAGCGGCTTAAATGTTTTCAAAACTGAATTTGCTTCTTTGTGTATTGTATTTCTCTTGGTAACTGCCTTTTTGTGCTTTAATATTTGTCTTAAAGGTAGAGTCAAAATTAAGTTTAAAAGGTTTTATTTGTAGTTTTTCAAAGAAATGTCCTTTTTGGCTGATATCACCAGTCCCTTTTAAATTTTTTTTTTTTTTTTTTTTTTTTGCTTACTGAAGATGTGTTGTGATTTTTCTGCCTTTTGAAAAGCCTGCAGAGAAAAAAAAATCAGGAGCTTATGTATATTAATTCTTCTAACGACTTGAAAGAACAGTCCAATAATTTTGCTATCAGTGCATTCATGTACATCAGATGCTTCTCTGAATGGCCATACTCCTACTACCCACTGGCTAAATAAAGAGTAACATTCATCACAGGAATGGACTGATTCCGGAAACTCTTTCTAGGTAAGAAGTTAAGAAATTCTGAAAATAAATTCCAAGAAGTTTGTGAGAATGCAGTTCTTGAAAAACACTTGAAATGAAATGTCATATTTTTGTACACTTACAATGATTACTGCAATAATCATAATAAGCTTGCACACTACTTTCATTGTGAGCAGCTAGACGTGTGATCGATCGGGTATTTTGAATAGTTACTTTTATAGAGCCTGTCTCAAGATAGAGAGATCAGTTTCATTCATTTATGTGCTGTCTTTCTCTGCTCTTTCTACAATGAACGCTTCCTTGTGTATGGGTCACAATGGATCACATATCTGCTGAATGCTAACAAAGACTGTTAATGAATTTCGAATTCAGCGAAAAGTTGTCACACATAATCAGGACCATAATCATTGTTTACATTATTAGTCATTGGTGATCCCTTAAAAAAATAAAAATAAAAATAAATAAAACTCATGCACATACCTAGAAGTAGTACAGTATGTCTAAGTTCAAAAATAAGAAGAAAATAACAGAATAATTTTATTCTAAGAATGTTTTGTAAATCTGGCACCAGAACTTGAAAAATAAATAAATAAATAAAATTTATTGGAAAAAAAAAACAACAACTCTAAAATCTATAACAGATGGCTTGCTACTCAAGCTCTGTTTTGGGCCTGACTCTCAGTACACACACTGTGAAACAGAGCAAGATGATAATTAGATGAGGGAGATAAATAAAGCTCATATTTTGTGAGATTACAATGTTGCTCGTCGCTGCTGACCCAGAATTCTGTGCTCTCCCGCCATGCCTCTCAAAGGGAATAAAGGACAATAATGGACACACACAGCAGAGGAACTCAGATGGCAGACAGAAGCAGAAGCTAATGTGTGGTTCATGTGCTCCTCTGTTGTGTTGATGTATAAGCTCAGTGTGAAGTCATACCTTCATTACTGAAATGCAGAGGTCATGGAGCTGAAGCAGAGAGTGTGATGGCTCTAAACAATGCTGTTCTGCGTATGTATGTGTGTGTGTGTGCATTAGTACATGAGTCTAGAAATCTTCAGTGAGACACCATCAGTGTGAGGAGCAGAAAAAGTGACGCAACTTTTCACTCATAAATGAAACGTCTGTCATCATTTACTCACCTTTGTGTTGTTTCAAACCCACATGAATTTCTTATGGAATGTTGTTCCCACCTCCCACCTAATTGAAACAGGTTATTGATGTATTATGCTTAAAATGAGAGAAAAAAAGTAAGTTGTGAGGTATAAAGTATATCCAATATAGTGGATTTCCAACTTCTCAGTCCTGGGACGGTATAAATAAGCAGCACAATGTATTCATGGCATCCCTTAACGAAGAAAGTATTTCAGATGAATGTGTATTTCTCATGTTTTATTCAACCTTCAAGAGCTGTTACAAGAGCTTCACCATGCATCACCACCATAAATATGAGAAAACATAAAGTCGAAACCTCAGAAATTAAGAGGATATGAACATATGAGACGATTTGGCTGTATATAAAAGCTAAACATTTTAATACTGGATATAATTACAGTTAAAACCCTGTGAAGAAGAGGATATAGCAGAAATATTAAATTCAAAAACATTAAAAAGCTGAGTTTTATATCAAATTAATATAAAAACCATCACATTTTATTCACTTTCTGTTCAGTAATACAAATACATTAAATTGGGATTTGTAAAAGGATCAGAGGGCCTGTAAGCAAACATTATAAAGCTGTACATGAAGGCTAAACATCTTTATATTGGGGTAAAACCCTGTGATGAAGAGAATTCAACAGAAATATTAAAGGAATTTTTACATTTTATATTTAATTAATAAACGCATCTCTTTCCTGTCATTTCAGTAATGAAAATAAAAAAAAGATTGGCATCTTTGCATACTCCTTATGTTCTATATGTTCAGTATTAATATTCCACACCATCAGTTCTTTGTTTTCTTTGTATTTTGCAGTTTATACTATGATTTCAGTATGTGAAATTCAGTGAAAATGGAGTCTCGTGAGAGTCATTATGTTCTAGAAAACCTTGGCATGTCTGTGCATGTCTTTGCACATCTGTGTTAAGATTTAATGAAGGCTTGACATTGGTGGAGCTGCAATATTCCAGAAACATCTCACTTTAACACAAAGCCATCTAGATGAACCTGTTTACTTGACGTTGACCATCAGCCTACATATTGATTCTGATGGTATTGTATGTACAATTTCAAGGTCTGTTAGTTAAACGATGGTGATGGATGAAGAAATGAAACTTGAGTGCTTTAAACAAAAAAAAATATTGTTTTGTATGAGGGCAAATACAAAAGTTGCTCTATTTCAAGACCCTATTAAATCAAGTGATATCTGTGGATCTTAGTTGTATGTTTATTAACCATGAGGTCATGTTGGTATATGCTTGAAAAGTTGTATACATACACACACACACACACACACACACAAGTTGTTTTTAAGCACTTTATATTTATTCCAAAATAATAACTCAAGGCAGTAACGATTTAAACATTATATTTTATTTGCGAGCGTATGTTTAGCTATTCTTTTTAATAGTTAACTTTGAACTATTTTCAAATTGCATCTCTCAAATGATCAAAGGAGGTTTACTTTAAATTTGACCAAGCAAAAAAAAAAAAAAATCTCCCACAGATCTTATTTTCAGGCCATTTTAAGTTTAATTTTGATGTAAAAAGTGGTCATACAGTTTCTAAGTGTGTGAGTTGTTTACTTGGTTTTTAAACTTAGTCTTCCTATTAATGCCATTACATATATTGTTCATTCAGACTGATTTGCAAATGTGGAGCGCACAAGAACACAATGTGATAATGTGATGAATGCAGTTGGTGGCTTCTTGGTAGCATCAATGCTGGTTCCACACATTTTCCTCACCAAGTGCATTGGAATGGTCTCCATGGTTCTCATAATAACTAATTAAACCATCCTTTGACCTTCCAAATACTACAGCACGCAGTGAAATTTGATCATAAGTCTGACGCCAACCCCCTATGTCCAAAAGTCCATTAATTACCACGTAGCTTTTCTCCCCAGCCCAGAGGAAGGTGACATAGTTTAGCTCTCCTGCTAGGCCCAGCTTTGAATTAAGTCTTTGGGAAGACCTTGCAGATCCCTCTCGCCATATTGCAATTAATCAAACAGCGTTAATTATCTCATTATGAACCAGAGATGGATGCCTACGCCACGTTGGAGGGTGAGTGGAAAGAGCGAGAGACACAGGGGGCACGAGTGTGTATACAAGAGAGAAAAAGAGAATGAGAACACCATGGAGAGATGGAGACATGAGAGTAAGTCCCATCTGAAGCATTGCAGATAAGTGCGTTATTCTTTATTGCATTTGGCTGGGGACGTGGTGCCGTGCCCAGAGTGGAAGTGATGTCATCAGCGCAGGCAGACTGATTCACTTCTCTGGTTTCATTGCCACAAGCCCCAAGAGATCCCTCATCATCATCCTCGCAGCATGCACTCGTTCTTCTCTCCTGCGCTTCTCCAGCACAGCTGGCCCATACCACATGCTCTCTCATTCACTTGGAGGATTAGACTTCTTGCAAATCCATCTCAACTGGTCTGGACTTTCCCTCAGATCCTCCTTTAGCACATTCTGCCCGTAGAAAAGACAAATCACAAATCAAATCTCTCATAATATCTCAATCGTTTCCTTGAGATTGAAATGAGATTAACACCCCAGTCACCCAAAAATGTATTTCTGTCATTTACTCACCATCCCTTTTGTTATAAAGCCCATATGTTGTTATTTTTATTACACAAAAAGAGAAGCAGATCTTTCCATACAATATTTTTTAAGTTTTAAGAATGATAAGGCCATATGAATGTTGCGTAAACAGGTTGAAATTGATATGAGAATGTATTTGTTTAAGATAAAATAAGGGGATTACATTTTCAGCAAATTTACATTTTTGTGTAAACTATTCCTTTAAAGTTGACAACATTTGAGTCTTTGAATCTGTACGTACAATACGTGGATGAACTAAATTCACTGCACAAACTAAAGTCGAAAAACTAGAACATTTGAGGAATATAAGTCTGCCTTGAAACATAAAATGAGCAATATCATTTCCTCAGAGTGTCAGATCATGTGCAAAATGCAGGAGGAGACATAAATTAAAGCTTCTAATCGCAGTGTCACAGGTGAGTACTCTTGCGCTTTTTTTCAGATACGTGTGTCCAAATAATTGTCTCCTGTATGGTACAGACAATTGCATTTAAACTAACAGGAGTCTCACTATTCGGGCACTGGGACTTTTAATGCTGACTGCCATGCTATTGGTGAGAAAAATACAAAGCCGACAATGATCAAACAGAATCCGATAGCGAACTTTGTAACCTAAAATTCGTTATGAGCACATTAGACATCCCTTTTTATAAATTATATATGGAACACATAATTGCATTCGCAAAATCGTGGCATGATCAAAGTTTCAGAAGTTTGAGAAATGAGTGTGCGTGTAGAACTACAGGAATGTTTCCTATTATTTCAAGATACAGTTAATTCTTTCTGCATTAGAATATGAAAGATTCTAGTGGCAGAGTATCTGTATAATTTCATTCTTAAATGGGGAGAAGCTAATTACTTTGACAAGGTTATTTTACCTAGTCTTTTAAGGTGTCAGTCCTCTACCGTTTACTGATCCGCCCTCTGTAATCTGTACCGAAAACTCGAAGAAAAGGTTTTAAAGAGCAGTTGGTAGAGGGGGCTTAATCCCTCTTAAACATCCTTAATGTCTTCTCAAGTGGGACTTCCTCAGGAGGAAAAGAAGAGTACTTTTCAGTTAATCTGTAAATCAGCTTTGCCGCGAAGGACTACAGCTCTTGGCTTTGGCTCCAGGAAATAACTTCTCTCACCTCTTCAGTGGTGTTCTTTTCAACTTTGCTGTGAAATCTCTTACCTTGTGCTTGCAGAAACGTACAAGCGTATGTAGGTAATGGTAATAGCTGCACAGAAAGCCTTAAAGCCATTAGAATCTATTTTCTTGATCTGACACGAGCAAGAGAACTTGTGCTTGTGTGAAGTAATTGTTATCCTTTTTCTGATATTGGGATGGTTGTGAGTGCTATATTTATGATTAATTGATTAATTTATGATTAAATTAATTAATGATTAATTGAACAAAAAATAAATATTAAGAAGATTAGATTTTGCACACAGTATTACTAGTTATTTTGTCTTTTCTCATGCTCTGCCAATGCAAACATTTCTAAAAAAAAGCCAAGTTGCCACAGGCACACCAGTGGTGTTTCTGATTGAATCTGTGTTTTGAACAAACTGATTGATCCAGTGACTTTGCACATTTCCCTAGTATATACAGTAGTAGGCCAAAAATGTCCATAGAAAAAAAGAAAAGAAAAAATAAATGATTCATTTATAAATGATTCAGTGACTCACTCGTAAAGGCAATCACTTGTCGCCACCTATTGGTGTACCAATATATAATCTTTAGATTTTTTTGGTCCATAAAATATTGTGTTGTTCCTGGCTATCTGCATAATGCTTTCTGAAGGATCACAACCTTAGAGAAATGGCTGATGTTTATTTTTTAATCAACATTCATTATGATTACGGTCTGATCTTAGTTCTTCAACATTTCAGCGGCAATTGTTTCTCAAAGATACTGTTATTTTGATTATATTTTACAGCAAATACTTGACTTGTGGATGAGCATAGTTTCACAAATGGATATGTTTACATAGCCTATAAAATTTTAAATGCACAATGCAAAAAAAAAAAAAACATTTCATTTAATGCCAAGGGACAGAGAGTGCCTGAAAAACTAAATTATGGCTGTGTTTTTGGTATGAAAAAAAAAACACTATAAGTGGAACTCACAGGAAAAATAAGTCATATAAATTGTATGATATGACCCCTTTAAACCTGTGCTACTAATAATGATATATGCCCACAGCGTAAACTGTAAGTAGTTAATATTTCATCATTTTGTGTGTGCAAGTTTTTATTTTAATGAAGTGTGTCTTGTTTTGTGTGACCTTTGGCAGTAAACAGGGTGTTTGAATAACTTCAGGGGAATTGTGCAATAGCACAACTCGATCTTTTTCTCTCAAGTTATGAATAGACCATAAGCTCTAAACGTGAATAACAGAACAGCGATTAGCTTGAATCATCCGTTACTGTAAATGAACACTCCATTTTACACCATCTCTCTTTACTCCCCTTTAAATAAAGAACATTTGTTTAGCTAAATGCTGTATTTTAAAAAGTATCTTTAGTATCACCTAAACTTATAGGATAATGAGAGTTTAATAGATAAGGATGTTGCGAAATTTCTGGTATTTAGCAAGCTTAATTGTGAGATAAAAACATTGTAAAATAGTATCTGGTGCTAATACCATTATAGTACTAAAAGATTGCCATGAAGTGAAATAGTATTACAATCTGATACCACTACTGTCCCATAATATCATTTTGTAACATCAAAAAAGAAAAAGGAGAAAAACACATGGTGTTAGCAGGATGCCATGTCCAAAAAGCAATTGTAATACAATTTTCAATGTCCAGATAACATAGTATTACCACAGCACTTTCTGGTATGTATTTCTTGTTAGTGCTACTACAGCATTTGTGCTTTTGGAACCTGTATAACATCTCTGCTGAATGATGTGCAGTACTGGTTGATGTGGGTAGAAAGTGCTTGTGCTTGTGGTTGTCTGTTTGCTGTCAGGCAGAAAGAGAGAGTGAGAGAAAGCAAACGAATGAGTTTCATGCTTGTTACATCAGTTCTGACTGACAACTGTGGTGGCATACTCCATGATGACCCAGAGCACGGGTTCTCCATCCTCACCAGTCAAAATGCATCTTTTCTGTCAGAATTCTGATTGACCTCAAAACCAACCTGCCCTCTAATAATACTAAAAAAAAGAGGTTATCTCCATAACATTTTACATTAATGTAAAAAATAATAAAATAAAAGAAATGTTACTTGAGCACCAAATCTGCACACTAGATTGATTTCTGAGGGATAATGTGACACTGAAGACTGGAGTAATGGTTGCTTAAAATTCAGCTTTGCCATCAATAAAATAAACATAATTTAATAATGCAATAATGTTTTAAATAACACAATAATTTTATATTTATTCACAATAATTAAAATATTTATATATTTTTGCATTCATATGCATTTTGTATTTAGGGTGAGTCTCTAAAATGCATAATGCTTTGAAAATGTATTACTAGAAAATTAATCTTTCAGTATCCTAGATAAACTTATGATGTAGACAGTTTTTGATTTGTATTGCTCATGCATTGTTCATTTTCATCAGAGTATTAGATTATAATTCTGACATTTATCTTGTATTATGTAACACATTCACTCACCAATTTTTTACTTGTCGAGTGTTCATTTTTGGACCCTTGGTTACATCACTTCTCTGATTTGACAGTTCACCAGTTAAGAGATTTTAAATGAACTGTTGGCTTGGTCAATTAACACCCTGCCATGCAGACTGATCATCAGCACATTGGAGAGCTCCATAACTCACAGCAGTTATAAATTCCTTCTCGTCTCATTCCCGGCTCCTTGTTCCGTGGCCCCTGTTGAGCTCATCTCGGTGCCTTGTCCCTGGAGGACTAGAGAGAGAGACAGAAAGACAACCGAAAGGCTTTGAAACGTGCTTCTATTTATGCATTCACTTTCTAATGTGGGGAGGACAGAGTGAGAAAAGAGAGATGAAGAAGCAAAAAGAAAAGATAACTGACAAAACGCCACAACAAAGCCAAAGAGTGAAGGCATTTAAATGGCTTTGACCCTGTCAGACTGTTTCTTGCACGTCTGAAAAGTTTTCATGCGCATTTTATGAGCCTGTAATGATGGCGGGATTCATGTGCGCTGAAAAAAAGCCCAGTGTACACTGTACAGTTCTGTCTGTCCCCTATGTTTGTTGCTTGTCAGATTGTACAATATGACCCCAGGGAAATCATGAGCAAAAGCCAAGGCAGATGGTTTAACATCAGTGCTCTTTAATACCAGCCTGTTTGATATATCTTAAGATTTTAGTCAAGAAAGACAGTACTGACTTCACGTTTTACACCATCAGTCACATCTTTCTGAAATCCACACTTGTTTACATTCAAGTTTTTTTTATTTTAATTTTTATTTATTTTTTATGTGAGTTTTTGGATATTGCATAAAAAATATGGATGGGAAACCAAAAGATGAACACTACTTGTCAAAACTTTGGAATAAATAAGATCTTTTGAAATGAATTTCTTATGCTCACCTGGACTGCATTTTATTTAATGAAAAATAAAGTAAAAACACTAATAAATATTACTACGATTTTAAAATTTCTGATTTCTTTTTTAAAATATATTTTAAAATAGTATATTGATATTTTAAGAATATTTAATATATATACCATGTGACACTGAAAACTAATAATGGCTAATGAAAATTCCATAACAGGAATAAATTACATTAACCTTAAACATAAGAGACTTTGTCTCAAGAACATTTGAAACAATCCTAATTATTCCAAACGTTTGACCGCTAGTTTAAATGTACATAAAAACGTACTCGGTTCTCTCTAGAAGAGCGAACGAGTACTGCGTCTTAGCTAAGACGCTACGGGAAAAGTCTCTTTTCACGAAATACTGAAGCAAAAAATTATCCTTAATTTTGTATTTTTGTAAAGCGCATTTGCAGCAGTACACAGCCATAGGCGAGACGGCTCGTTCGCTCATTGGCTTGTTCTGCGGCAACTGCACAGCCTATCGAGCGCGGGCTGATGCAACATCAGACCAATAAGGGCGCTTCGCGCCCTTCTTGCCACTTCCCGCCGAAACGGGTGTGGCCCAACCTATAAAAGGAGCTCGAAAAGGCTGACTCACCTGATTTATTTCATCGCCGAAGCGAACCAGAGTGAATCGTGCGCACGGCAGAGAACGCAGTACTCGTTCGCTCTTCTAGAGAGAACCGAGGTTACGTTTAGTAACCGAGTACGTTCTCTTACGAGAGCTCTCTCGTACTGCGTCTTAGCTAAGACGCTACGGGAACCCAATGTAAAACGCCGTGCGCGCAGGGATCACACACCAATAAACCTGAAGCAACGCTCAGGATTTACAGTGCACAGTCACCTGAGGGACTCACAGAGAGTCCAGGACAGAAAAGGGAAAAAGCCCTCCGTCCCATATCTAGCAGCATCCGTAGATGCGGCAATATGACGTCACACAGCCGAGGCAAGGCCTGACCAATGTGGCAATGCGGGTCTTACGCAATACTGCCCATATAACAGTCGGCAGCGCATAGCGCTCGTGAACTCAGAATTCCCCTCAGGGCCCTGATTCGCCTATACCGACAGCAGCCTTGCTTGCAAGGTGGGAACCTCCAGGTTATAGAACCTGATAAATGTAGACGGCGAGGCCCAACCTGCCGCCATACATATATCCTGCAAGGAGATCCCAGTAGACCACGCCCACGACGAGGCGATGCCTCTTGTGGAGTGTGCTCTGACGCCCAACGGGCACTGAAGGCCCCTGGAAGCGTAAGCTAACGCTATGGCGTCAACTATCCATCTGGATAGAGTCTGTCTCGAAACAGCCATTCCCTTGGAACGCCCACCGAACGAGACAAATAGCTGCTCCGTCTGCCGAAAGGCAGCAGAGCGAGACACATAAGCTCTTAAAACCCTGACAGGGCAAAGAAGACTCGAGTCTCCATCCTCCCCTGACACCGGCAGGGCAGACAGGGCAATAACCTGAGCCCGAAACGGTGTGTTGAGGGATTTCGGCACATAACCGTGCCTAGGTTTGAGTATGACTCTTGAGTCATTGGGCCCAAACTCCAAGCACGACTGGCTGACCGAGAGCGCGTGCAAATCACCCACACGCTTCACAGAAGCGAGAGCCAACAAGAATACTGTCTTGAACGACAGATGCTGAAGGCTAATCGATTGGATAGGCTTGAAAGGGGGACCTTTCAAGCGGAAGGAGGGAGACGGGAGGGAACGCATAAAGCGGGCAGCACGGCCATCTCCGTGACAGCGCGCTTTCGTTCTTTCGTTCATCTCGTTTCTCTCACCCGTTCTATCTCCTGCGGAAGGAGGGAGACGGGAGGGAACGCATAAAGCGGGCAGCACGGCCATCTCCGTGACAGCGCGCTTTCGTTCTTGGAAAAGAACGCGGGGCAGTGAGCGTTTTCGTGGGACACAAAGAGGTCCACCTCCGCCATGCCAAATCTCTCCCACAACAGCCGGACTGTTTGCGGGTGTAGAGACCATTCGCCCGTAGGAACATTGCCTCTGGACAGCCTGTCTGGACCCAGATTCTGCAGTCCAGGCACATGCACTGCTCTCAGCGAGCGCACGTTGCGCTGAGCCCAAATCAGGAGGCGTTCCGTCAGCCTGCACAGGTTTCGGGACCCGAGACCGACCTGGCGATTTATGTAGGACACCACGGACATGTTGTCCGAACGGACTATGACGTGGTGATCCTTGATATGGGGACAAAAGCGCGTCAGCGCGTTCTCCACTGCCAGCATTTCCAGGCAGTTGATATGATGGAGCTTTTCCCGTTCTGACCATAGGCCAAAGGACGGTCTGCCTTCGAGCAGCGCTCCCCATCCCGAAGTGGAGGCGTCCGTCGACACCATTTTCACACTCGGGGAAGTCCCCAGGCTTACACCTGATCGGTACCAGCCGTTCGCTGTCCAAGGTGCTAGAGCCGCAACACAGCTCTGATCGACCTTGAAATGCAGCCGGCCAGACGCCCACGCTCTGCGCGGCACCCGAGCCTTCAGCTAGAACTGCAGGGGGCGCATGCGGAGCAGGCCCAGCCGCAGAACCGGAGATGCTGAGGCCATGAAACCCAGCATCTTTTGACAGTGTTTGAGCGCCACAGTCGCGCCACAGCGGAAAGAACTCGCTGCACGCTGAATGCCCATCGCGCGCTGTGGTGACAGCCGCGCCGTCATGGAACACGAGTTCAGAACTATACCCAGAAACAGGATCGTCTGACTGGGGTTCAGCGAACTCTTCACCCAATTGACACTGAGGCCGAGCTTCTCGAGGTGATCGAGTAAAACGGCTCTGTGGTCCATGAGCTCCGCTCATGATCGGGCCAGAACCAGCCAGTCGTCCAAATAATTCAGCACTCGTGTGCCTCTGAGTCTAAGAGGAGCGAGCGCTGCATCCATGCACCTCGTAAACGTACGAGGAGCTACGGACAAGCCGAATGGCAGGACTGCAAACTGGTATGCCTGGCCCTCGAAGGCGAATCTCAAATATCGCCTGTGGTTTGACGCTATCTGTATTTGAAAATACACGTCCTTCAGATCTATTGACATGAACCAGTCCCCTCTGTGAATCTGCGCGAGGAGCTTCCTGGTCGTGAGCATTTTGAAACTGCGTTTCATCAATGCCTGTTCAGCTGTCTTAGATCCAGTATGGGCCGGAGACCCCCGTCTCTCTTGGGCACCAGAAAGTATCTGCTGTACAGCCCCCCCTCGCTTTGAGACACAGGCCCTACAGCCCCTTTGCTCAACAGTTTTGATATTTCGGCCCGAAGTATGTGTGCTACTTCTGTTTTGACCGTAGTTTCGACGCGCGCTGAAAAGCACGGTGGGCGTCGAGAAAACTGTAGCGAGTAGCCTCTCTTTATAATGCCTAGCACCCAATCCGAAACCCCTGGAAGCACTGACCATGCATCTGCATGAATGGCTAAGGGCTGGATGCGAAACGCGCTCTGTTGACTGGGCAACGGCGGCGCTCGAGTGTGCTGCGCATCTGAGGCGGGGAGCGCGCTGATCACAGCGGGCAGATCGCTCTTCCTCGACCCCGTTCTGGCGCTTAACCGACTGGAGGGAGGCTGAGCGGGTCCCGTGGGACTCGATATATCTGCGAGTAACCGTGGGCTGCATGTGTGCACTTTTACCACTTTCAACTCGCTGTCTGCCTGTGCAGAATGTACGTGCACGGGCCTCGTTTTTACAGAAGCCCCGCGCCGTATGTGACATAGTGTATGTGGGCACTGGGAAGTGGGCACGTTTACTATGCGGCGCGCTCGACCGATCTGTGTCGATCTTATGTGCGCTAGCCCTGTGTGCAGGGCTGTGCTTACATGTGGAGATGGGCACTGGGTAGTGGGCATCGTCACTGCATTTATAGCACCATCGGCCGTGGCCGGACGAGCATGCACGGGTTTCGTTTTTACAGAAACCACATGACGCGTGTGACATAGTAATTGTGGGCACTGAGGGGTGGGCACGTTTACTATGCAGTGTGCGCGACCGACTTGAGTCGACATTATGGGCGCAGGCCCTGTGTGCAGGGCTGTGCTTACATGTGGAGATGGGCACTGAGGAGTGGGCATCGTCACTACATTTATAGCACCTTCGTCCGTGGGCGGACGAACGTGCACGGGTTTCGTTTTTACAGAAACCACATGACGCGTGTGACATAGTGATTGTGGGCACTGAGGAGTGGGCACGTCTACTATGTAGTGCGCGTGATCGACTTGAGTCGCTTTTATAGGCGTGAGCCCTGTGTGAAGGGCTGTGCTTATATGCGGAGATGGGCACTGAGCAGTGGGCATCGTCACTACATTTATAGCACCTTCGGCCGTGGCCGGGACACCAGGAATTACACCTTTTTCGGGAAATATCTGGGTAGCCGTGATAACGGTTTTCGTGTGCAGGCAAGCGGGCAACCGTACAGGCTTGCGCATTGCAAACAACGCTGAAACAGTCACAATCTCTGGAAACTGAAAACAGCGGCGCGCTTAGGTGAGAGCCCGGCCGCAGCGGAACTCGTACACCGGCGCTTCGATGAAGCAGCCATCGTGTGTAGTGCCGACGCAGCGTCATGCAGCATGCGTAGATGGCTTTCCCAGGATGGCTTCGGGGCTCCCGGCCTCACCGTAATCCTCTGCCGCGGTCCCCGCGGCGCGGGGCGACGGCCAGTAGAGCGAGAACGGGGGTCTCGAGCTGTGTTGCTGAAGCTGTTGTGATAACGGCTTTTGTGTGCAGGCAAGCGGGCAACTGTGCAGGCTTGCGCATTGCAGAAAACGCTGAGACAGTCACAATTCCTGGAACTGAAACAGCGGTGCGCTTGGGTGAGAGCTCGGCCACAGCGGAACTCGTACACCTGCGCTTCGATGAAGCAGCCATCGTTAGTAGTGCCGACGCAGCGTCACACAGGAGGCTTTAGATGGCAACACCGCTTTTGCCGCCGTCCAGCAGAGGGCGGACAAAGGTGCGTCGCTATCGCCTGTTCCACCGGCGGAAGTGAGTGGTAGTTCCTGTTTTTAGCATCATCAGTGTGGAGAATGCTAGTGAGACAGACGAACGAGTTCGTGCTGAATATGGAGCGTTCCAAGCCTTCGCCACCTCTTCGTGAAGCTCAGGAAGAAATGAGGCGGGCTTTGAGAAGTACGCTCATCCGAAAGGGAAATACCATCCAGCCGGGAACGAGAGGGGGGGGGCGCTGGTGCAAACCACTCACGGCCGAGACTCATCGCGGCCAACACGAGCCTTCGCCCCGGCTCCTTCTCGATGTCAGCTCGTCTGCTGGGCTTCTGAGCAGAAGGCGCGAGATCCTCGGAGCTCGCCCAGCCCTCACTGCCCGAAGCTAGCAGAGAGCGCGTGTCCTCTTCCCCCGACACGGCCCTGAGATCGACTTCCTCGGACGACGCGCCGGCAAACAGCGGGCGCTGCCCACCGGGGAGCGATGCAGGGGGGGCCGGTGAAGCAGGGCGAACCGGCGAGCTCGGTTGAGCTGAAGACGGTTCCAGAATCCGCTGGAAGCGATGCTTTTACGGCGCCTCAGCGCAGCGGAGAATGCAGGCTCAGAGAAAAAGGCCAGGCGAGTCCTCAGAGTCACCATGGCAACAGCTCGCAGTGGGGGCATCCGCCGTCAGCGAGCGAGCGCTGCATGATCTTCACCCAGGCAGGAGACACAGATGACGTACCGGTCTCCCTCGCTGAGTGGGGTTCTGACGAGCCGCAGGAAGGCATCTTAAAAAAGACGCGAGCTCTTTTACGAGTGTGTGTCGCAGGGCGAACACACACACACACACATAAAGAACAGCTTGTATATAACAGGATTGAAAGGATATAGGCGCCGGATAGCGCAGCAGGAACGGCAATGGAAGGCGGCGATGCCAGCAGCTTCAGAATGGCTCGTCCTGCTGATGTGCTTTCTCAGACGGCGCTTGCTTCCTCCGTGATCCAGCGATGCGTGAGCTTCGCTGAAGAGATGAAAAATCAGGTGAGTCAGCCTTTTCGAGCTCCTTTTATAGGTTGGGCCACACCCGTTTCGGCGGGAAGTGGCAAGAAGGGCGCGAAGCGCCCTTATTGGTCTGATGTTGCATCAGCCCGCGCTCGATAGGCTGTGCAGTTGCCGCAGAACAAGCCAATGAGCGAACGAGCCGTCTCGCCTATGGCTGTGTACTGCTGCAAATGCGCTTTACAAAAATACAAAATTAAGGATAATTTTTTGCTTCAGTATTTCGTGAAAAGAGACTTTTCCCGTAGCGTCTTAGCTAAGACGCAGTACGAGAGAGCTCTCGTAAGAGAACTCTGTTGAGATTCGCACTGAAAATGTTAATGTGTATAATGTGTGTGTTGTAGGACAACCAATATTTCTAAAGCAGTGGCTTACATTCATAGAGCTTATGTTTAAAAGCTTTATTGCTGAGATGGTTTCAGAATTTCTACCTTCTTTACAGATGCTGGCTGACATCCAGGTGAGTTCTGTGAATCCTATCCTAAGCTGAGAGAAGCCTGCATACATTTCTGTCCTGTCTGAATAATGGCTTGGCCACCTGTCCTCCCTCCTGAATTGCTGCTCGTCAGGTATACCATGCATGGTAGATGGGGTAATTGAGCATGAAGGTGGCTAACCAAAACGGTACAAGTCCTTGCCATATTCATTGTCTATTTTCACCTGTCCATACGCACCTGCTTTTTCTTGCTTGTACATTTTTCTTTCTTGCTTGTACACTCCCACCTGTTTATACTTAATTGTCCATTTCACCTATTTATGCTCAACTTTGCCCATATGCACTTGTTTAATCTCAGCTGTTTATGCTCACTTTTCAATGTGACCGTTCGCACTGCTCCGTTCCACTTACTGTTGCTAACTCTGACAAGCTTTACAGAATGTCCCATTGGAATGCTGTTTTTCCAAAAAAAAGGAAAGATTCAGTATGGAAGCATCTCTATTTTAGTTTATTTAGTTTTTAGTTTATATTTCAGAATTTGGATTTTCTTCTCAAAATGTATATATTTTTTATAAATTTATACCTTTATAAACATAATTTATAAAATTATAAGGGAATGGAAAATTAAGTGTTTATTCACTCCGGTCCAAAAGTTGTATTTATCAAAATTGATGCAATCTATAAATTGTATATATGCAATACATTATATATTAATACAAATTATACATATTGATTATACACGCACAAACACATAGAACATATATGCATTTCTGTATATGATTTTCAGTTAATTTCAATTCTAACATTTAAATTGTCATTCTGCATCCTGTTTGCTTCTTCTATTCAAATTTACTAATTGAGTTGGAAGTTAAAAAGCATTCTCAGTTCAGTTCTGAATGGTGCACATTCTTGCAATTCACATATTATGCATGCTCATCCTCAGCTGTTTAAACTCACTTGTTCATTTTCATCTCTGTTCATATGTATCCATTGCCAAGTTTTCACCATTCCATAACTCTATCACTGCAGTTCAACTCAGGAAACATTCTGCCAAGACATAAAAATCTCACTATATAACAGCACTCAAGCGTCTGTGGGGGTCCTCACTGCTCACTAGACCTCTCAAGGCACTTCAGAAATCTCTGTATGATTGCCTCTTACAGCCATACCAGAGCTTATTTAATCAAACAAAACAGCCAGCCAAAAATAGACACCAAGGTTGAACAAACAGACTTCCACGGCTTTACTGAAAACTGCACCACTCTTTTGAATAAAGCAACTTTCACTTTTTCACTCAGACTTACACCATCAAAACAGCAATATTAACCCATCAAATATTCATGGAAACTACTGTGATAAGCAATGCATAAGCAGAGACTGATCCAGCTATATTGGAAATCTAGTTGTCAGTTGTTTGTCTAAACCAGGACATCATACATTTCTGCTGAGTGCATGACAAAACAGGAAGTGGTCATTGGATTGTCAGTACTCAGACAAGACAATAACAGAGAGCGTTTTATCAGGTGGAAACTTCAAGATTTCAATCAGGTGGGGATTCAGTTTCTTATTGTGTTCTAATACATTTTCAGTTATTCTTTTGATGGCAGTGTTCTGTTTTTTGCTTAAAGTGTGAGAGGTTGCAGTTTCCAAATGCACACAACTCACAATTCAGTGTCAGTGTATATCAGTAACAGAACATTTTGGGTTGTATTTTATTCTGTTCTGCTAAGAAAAATAGTCCATTCTCTGTGGTTGCTGTTAGACAGGGATTTTGCTGTTCAGTATGTAACAATGACCAATTGAAATTGGTTTTTACTTTGGATTTCTGTCCACATGGAGAAGCTGACAATATGCCAAAAGAAGTCTATATGGTGAGTGGTTCTTAAGCACACAAAAACAGTTGGAGTGCTTCGTTCGCAAGAGGCGAAAGTGTCTCGGAGGGTCCATATTAGTGCTGTGAGCCATAACGTCCTAGCATGGCCTCTGATACCACTGAGGCTCCGTAGAGAGCTTATGTAGATCCTTTCCTGTAGCACTAAAGGATGCTGCGAATCTCTCGCCAATCATCTCTTGGAGAAACAACCCTTCCGGCTTCTTTTTGTGGGATGATGCCGAGACTAATGAAGGCCTACCCAGATGTCCTGAGCTCAGTGCTTCACTAATCCTCTTTTCCATCACTTTCTTTTCTTTCATTCTCTCCATCCGTCAGCAGGCCCTGTATGGAGTGTGTTCTGGTCAAAAGTCATCGTACATGCTGGGAGACCCCAGCCCAAGTTGAAGGGGAACACGTTGAATGAGATTATCTCTGTGATAATGCAGCGAGTCACACCTGGCTGCCTGGCCTGCAGCTGATTGTAAAGTCAATAGATTATCTTTAGAAACCTGCATCAATCAATAAAACTAGTGGAGATTCACACTATTTTATTAGATCAGGTGCGAATTAGTACTGCAAGCAGTCTGAGACAAAATAAATTAATTTGTTTTGAATTTAGAAAGGCATCACATGCATTTTACACTTACAAAAGATAGATTTTTTTCTGTAAATGACGTCTTATAAAATCACTAAAGGTAGTATCTTGTTTTACTACATAAAAGCTAAATACTGTTTGATTGAGAATAAGACTAATATTTGTGCAATATTGTACTAAAAATTACTGTAAAAATAAAGGCTTGACTCATATGTTAACATTACTGTCACAGTCTTTGTTTTCTGCTGCAGAAAAGTGGCTTCCACGTCCTGAAAGCTTACCTCCTTGAAGGTGAGCAATGAGTGCAGTTCCAGAATAGGACAAATACTGCAGTCATATGTTTTCATACCCAGGCTGTCAAACGGCTGGTTTGAGAGGAGATGTGTGGATGTGTCAGATGAATTGCAAATCCCGAAAAAAGAACAGAATCACCTGCGTCGTGTGAAAAAAAAAACCTTGTCAGTTACTTCTGAATTAAAATATATTCGGTGAGATTGTAGGAACAACGGAGGTAATGCAATTAAGTTTGACAGGTTGATTGATGAAACATCAGAACAATACCAACAATCTGTGTCCATCAGCTATTTTGGAGTGTAAAAATCATTGGAAGTTTTTTTTTTTTTTTTTTTTTTTTACAATCTGCTTCAGGTGAATAATTTATCATGAAAGATCTTCACATCTGTCAAATGTCAAAAACTGCACACAGTGCATTTTTATTTAAAAGAAATAATGAAGAGAAATATTTAATCCACTCATAGGAGGGGCGCAAGGAATGCTCATGCGTGTGTGATTGATGTTTCCAAATTACTGTGGCCCTTAAATAGCATGTGATCATCTTCTGTGATCTTGCTTTTAAAGTCACTTTTTTATATAATATAATTAATAAGGTAATATTGAGTAACCCGCATGTAAAACACAATAAAACACACACACACACACACACACACACACACACACATATATATATATATATATATATATATATAAATACACACACACAAATAAAAAAAAATCAGAGGTATTTTTATCCTAAAATTTCATGACTAAATGTAATTGGATGCTGTACATCTATAAATATTACATTAGTTCCACAGTTATTAGTGTCCTTCTCGCCATAACAAGAACTAATTCATATTCCTTTGAATTCCCCAGTAATTCTAGGCTCCAGACATGGCCCATTTTAGTGAGGATGAGCCCATTATTCAGGCTGACCTCTGAGGTTTCCAACTCAAATTATGAGGCCCGAGGGGTGGAGCCAAAATCCCCCAGCACCCCCTGGCCCAGGTTACACTCTCGCCTGCTAAAGAAAAATGAAGTGCCTCAAGAGTTGGCTGTAGCTTGGGAATAACGTGAACACAACTCAAGGGAAGGGGCTCAGATGCTGTTAAATGGGACATGTTGTGCACCTTCTTGGAGACAAAGACAAACGAAAAGCAAAACAAACCTATAATTGGCCTGTGTTACATGTTCTGAATTAATTACATACATCTAATGGCTAATGTTTGCCATGTTTAAGCACTGAAATCCCCAAAGAAAAAAAAAGAAATCTTGCTGTTTCAAAGGCACCATCTCTCTCTCTCCATTCTTCAGAAAAAGTTTGAGCTTAAGCGTACGTTTCACATCTAGTCCTGTGTAGCAATTTGGAATAATCTGAAGGCACATTTATTCTGTGTGCCGCAAATAGAAAAAGGAAATGACCTACTTTCACTTAAATCATCTATTGTTTTCACTGCCACAAGAGTTAACATTCATGCACGACTCGGGCGGAAGCTTCAAAAGTTATGAAGAAATTAATTTAATCCCCAAAAGACTTCCTTAACAGGACAGGTAAAGACTCTTCCCGAACTGTATTCCCAATGAAATATCATGTTTAGGATATATTTCTCACTGAGGTAGTCTGACACGCCACTTTGTCAAACTCGACTACCTATTATGGCGAAGGCAAACTTCTTTGTTCTAAGATGATCCGGACGTATCGGTGTTGAATTGCTGAAACGTAGAGGCTCGTTTCGTCTCCTACTTTGAGTGCTACTTTTGAAAAGGAAAAATTGAAATGACTAAGATGATGGATTGCTGCTTTCAAATGTTTGTCATATTAAATTGAATTCCTCTCATAGTTGGCAGTATTGCTCTTTGTAAGCGTCAGACTTGAGTCAGTCTATTGTTAGGTTCCTTTTCATTGTGTTGTCTAACACAATGTGAAAGCAAAGTCTCTTTTTGATCACTTCTACGTGTGACAAACCAACACCACAACACCAGCAGAATGCCGCTTACAATTACTGATCTGGAATTGTGATTCTTTCCCTGTTGTACTGTATGTCATTTCGACCACAATTAAAACATTTTTTTTGTATGATTCTGCATTGAGTGGGCTGTTGGCACAATACTGCAAACAAAACCAAATTTTTTTTTTGTCTAAGACTATTTCTTAAATCAAATGTTCTTATCCTATTGTGACTGGTTTTATTTATTTATTTATTTATTTATTTATTTATTTATTTATTATTCTCACTAGTGTTGTTAGATGAATGCTTGAAACAGTAAAAAAATATATTTGCAGATGAAGTAAGAAAAATAAACTTAATTAAAGGTTCTCTACAAAAGTTGTAGTATCTTCATTTTCGTTTTTAGGACTGAAATGCTGATGAACAACATGTTTTATTAATTGTTGATGTGTTAATGTGTAACTTACATATGCGGTTAGTGTTTTCTACTGTGGGTCAGTAATTTCTTGCTCTCTCTGTGCCATGTGTTAGCATAGCATCTAACATGCTTATATCAGAGCCTAATGGACAGATTAGAAAGGACGCTGTGGGCCAATTAAAAGCAATGAGGGTGTTTTGCTGACGTTGCGGTTTGGTGAGGTAATTAACACCACTGCCCTCTGACGCGCCCCATGAGAAACACCCTGACACACACACACCTCTAGAATGCTGTCTAAGGGGAAATGTATTGGGTATGCTGTACACTTTCACCTTTATGTGGTGTTATTCACACACAGTCTTGTAGAGATTTTTAAGTAAACTTATGCACACAAATAGTATTGAAAACCTCACCTTTCCCAAACTTAGTGTGTGTCATGCTTATCAGTAACAAACAGAGTGCAGAAAAGTTTTCTTCCACATGATTTATGCCTAAAAGCTTCAAGATACTGATGATAAATAAATAATAAATCAAAGTACTTCAGCAAAATCCAGCCATCCTCATTATTTAGCTGACAAAGCTACAGAATTTGGGTGTTGCCCCAGAACAATTGCACATTGTCAGAAAATGCATTGCAGGAAATGCATTGTCATTGCACTCATTAAAAAAAAAAGAAAAGGGAAAAATAAATCAAATACATTTTTAAGTATTTAAATTATAGGCTACATAAACTACTGTTCAAAGGCTTTGGGTCTGTACAATTTGCTTTAAAATGTTTTAAAAGAAATGTTTTATTCTCTTAATCTGCCTTGATTTGATTAAACATAGAGCAAAAAACTGTAATACTGAAAGACCTTTCAGCAGTCATTATTTCAGTTTTCTGTGTCATATGATCCTTCAGAAATCCTTGTGGTGTGCTGATTTGGTGCTCAAGATTTCATCATCATCATCATCATCATCATCATCATCATCATTATCATCATTATTATTATTATTTTATCAATGTTAAAATCAGTTAAGCTGCTTAATATTTTGTGTATGTGTGTGCTCAGGATTTTTTTTTTATAAATGTATTCATTTACATATTTATTTGAAATATGTATTTTGTAAATACTTAAGTCTTTGTTACTTCTGATCAATTTAATGCAAATATTAATCTCTCTCTCTCTCTCTCTCTCTCTCTCTCTCTCTCTCACACACACACACACACACACACACACACACACACACACACACACACACACACACACAAAACCCTCTCCCCAAACTTTTGAACGGTAGTATAATATGATCAATGTTTTGCATACAAAGTAACATTTTAATATGACATTTAATAACAATTAATATTGTAAATCTTAAAAGTGTTATGTGATGCAAACAAACTAAAAATAATTTTGTCTCCCAAACAAACAATTTGACAGTGGGTTTGTGATCATGAATTGCCACCATCCTACTGAATCACACAGGTAAGTAAACACATGCCTCCCACACCAACGACACTCTATCAAGTGCATGATAAGAGAACAGGACTACATATTACTTCTCAACTACCTAATCAAGGCCTGGGGGCAATATAAAAGCACTTTTAGTCCCCTTGTCTGCAATTTTGTTCGGAAAGTATCCGTGGCCTAAAATAAATTTCCCATAGAGTGCTACTTAAGATCTCCACGGGGGCTGCTGGCATTTGTCTTTGAGTTAAATTGCTTATTATGTACATACTGTACACTAATTCCATTCCGAACTCTATATTTGGTGAGCAGATTTAACAGTGGCACTCGGCAAGGAGGTGTTGCTTTCTCTGAACTCCTCTGGATTCTGCTCACCATGGAGACGTCAACTCACAGTGGTGTCAAATCGCACATTAATCCCTGAATCTGCACGCTGCAAATTGCCGGGTACCTCAGGAGAAAGGATTCGACCCTCTGATTGTCTTCAGAAAGAAGCAAAGAGTGCGTTTATTGCCAATGCTGGATGGAATCTGATCATTCCTCACTTCTTCTCCCACTTTTACAGCCCAGCACCGAGGTCCAGCTCTCTATTTCCCCCACATTTATTTGGTTCCAGAATCTGTGGAAAGCTAAGCCCTGTAATTTGTTTCATCCCAGTACTGCCCAGCTGCGATATTGACTTGCGGTTTTTCATTCGCGTGTTCGTAGATCACAATCACGGCAAATCGTGTGAAGCTACCCTCAGCTATCAGAGTTCACTGCGTGGGATCTGGTTAAGGGACCACGTATCTTGTTCTTACTAGCAGGCCTTTGTCCGGCCCTTTCGTCATATGCCTTCACAAAGAGAAAGGAGGGGCGAAAGTGTGTTTGACAGGTTTATTAGCATTGTAAAACTGCGTGCATGTGTGCAAAGATGATGACTTGTCGAACAGGGGTAGTCAAGTCTGCATGAAATGCACCAGTGGCTCCCCATTCCCCTCTCTGCAGGTGCCCCACACTTCTTTGTCAGTTTAGCCAATTATATTTCCATTATTTTGCTTTTCGTTCCCATTAATAAAATTGTCCAAGATTAATGAAGAAAATACCCACAGTGTAAATTATCCATAACGAATGCCACTTTTTAGGGACTTGCACAAACCCTAGTTTGGATAATTGAATTTTGTTGAGGGAAATACCTACGGCATGCATTTCAGAAAGGCAGATAAAAGCACGCGTGTTGGAGAACGAACAGGTGAAATCCGTATTAGAATGGAGAGAGAGATAGAAAGTGTTTTATAAGAATGTGACTCTTTCACTGATCAGTTATCACTGAGCACGTATCACTCCTATTAACTAGGTAGGAAAAGACAAAAACACATTTCTTTTCACCTTCTCTGTAACCTCTGCACATAATAAAGTGTTTAGTGGACTCGCTTCTTGACTAAATTGAGGTGTATGGAACTGATGAGACCAGATCGCTGTGGTTGGTTTTGAGTTGTGCTTCATAAACGCCAATTTTTATTTTGAGCAATTTCTGATGCAATCATCCTGAGAAATTTACCGGATGGAGATTTTTATTTTTTGTATTTATTCTTTTATTTTCATTTGAATAGCATAATTAAAATGTCCCTTCATGATTGATATAATTGAAATAGGTGTCTTGAGATATTGCACCTGCCTTTATGACAGCCTTATGGGTCTGGAAATAGCAAAACAGGGCATATTTATACTTCACATTATGTGTATCGATCGATCGGTTTGCAATCATTCCAATTAAAAACTTGGCCACATACTGTAAATGTCTTCATACAACAAATATAAATTCTTGTGCTATATTTTCATGTGTGGATTTTAGGTCTCTTAAACATGTTTGCTGATGTCTGTTTAAAATAAATAAATAAAAATGTGCACTTACAAGTTAGCTAACATGTTTTTGGATGACAATGGACAGAAAAAATATGGTTAAAGTTTGGGTGGAAATTAATGCAAAATAGTTTAAATTACACCTTTAAAGCACAAATTATACACACAGTTTCAGCCAATCTCATATTAATCTTGAGTGAAAGAAGTATTGCATCCTTCATCTCTGAATAGTCTTTATTTTTAATAAGAATTATGAAAGACATATACTGTACAACACTAGCGCTTCTGTCAGAAAACAGTCGAGCTCCTGGAGGCGTGCCATGGGTGGAGCTAAAGAGTATGCACAGTTTTGTGTAGCAATCCTCTCCAAGCTGTGACACTGACATATTGTACATTACATAAAACAGGGACAAAAACTTTATTTACTTAAATTAACACGTTGATGGGTGTGTTCTCGGTCTTTCTCGCTCACTCTTGTTTGATGTGCTTCCTGGAGGTGCGCCCATACAAGGAATTCCACCCTTTATGGTGTCATACAGGGCCATAACTGAATAAAAAAAAATAATAATAATAAAATAAAAAGTGTCTTCTCCTTCAATAAAAATAGAAATACACCATCATATGTCAAACTTATGTTTGGTCCTGTTTAGCACAAGAATCCAACTCTTTAAGTGTAAATAAGTCAGAATGTATGAAGTAGCACAAGGCGTCCTCTTTAACTTTTAAAGGAAAGACAAAATCTTTTTTTTTTTTTTTTTTTTTTTTTTTTCCTGTAACCTTTGCATGTTTAGAGCACTCACTCTTGAACAAATTGAGGTTATTGAAACTAATGAGACCAGATCAGTGGGGTCAGTTTGTCTATATTTTATAATTAATATTTTCAGCTATTTCTGATGCTGTCATTCTCTGAAATTTACTCTCACTGCAGAGCAGTTTAATCAATCATTTACATAGTTGATAGACTGAAAGCAACCTGGATAAACATGAGACCAGCTGCCCTTGTGTTTTGGAAAATTCTTAAGATATCATTTATTTTTAGACGCAATCACATTGACTCCCAATTGAAAACTGCTACCCGTCTGAGTGTTTGAGTTAATGAGCACCACCTTCCTCCATGTTTCTGTTAGATAGTGTTGTAAGGGATGTGTGTGAATGTATGTTTGCTGATGTGTTAATGACGTGCTTCCAAAGCAATATATCAGGCACCGTTCCAACACCCATACTGGATAAAAGAGGCTCTGTTGAACCCAGCCTTACCATTTTTCGACCAAGTTCAATGTGCATTTTCACTGTTTTCTGAGAACTTCAGTTTTCAATCTCCTTCAGAAATGGTTAGGTCAGATTTCCAAACTTTACAGCAGTCTTAAAGTTTTCCAGTCACAGATTTTAATTTCCCTACCCAATAAAACAATGCAGCGCAGTTCACCACAGGGCTCAGAACACTCTCTCCACCTGTTCCTGCAGACGCTACAGAAATCCATGTGTACACAGCCCACAATGCTGATTTCTCTCATTTTCTGCCTTTTCTCTTTCTCTCTCCCTCTTTCTCTTGCTGTAAATCGAAATGATACCTGGATCATTCCTAATTATTCCAGCAGATTCAATTGATGAACAGATGCTCATAGTAATGGAGCTGCTGTAATAGACATATTTCTCTGAGCTGAAGTGCAAAAATTGTTCATATGTAATTATGTGTAGTGTGTTATGTGTAATGGAGCTTGAACATGAATGTAATGAGCTAATATATGAAGACATTTATCGTCAAGAGAGGTGTGTGTATCAGAAACATAAGCAGGATTTATTTTGCAAAAGACTGGAGTTGTTCAGATGTTGGCATTACAGAAGGCCCTGTGATCTGTATTCATGCTCCACAAAACTCTTTGAAATAAACAAGTTATATATATGTGACATTGGGATTTGCAGTATATATACCCAAATGGTAGTTGTTTTACATGTAATGTAACTGCAGCACTTTATTGCTGTCTGAATCAGAATGTTCTTTTTCTCCCACCACGCAGCAGAACATTCCTAGTGTTTTTAAAACAACAGCAGGGTTGTGTGGTAATTTAATTCCTGTCCGAATCAGTCATCTCTCAATTACACGGAGCAGTTGGCCAAAAAGTCATGTTGAAATTTTATTTGACTACTGCTGTAAGGCCTTTTGTGTATTTGGCACAGAGGATGCTTGTTTCAGAAAACCAAAATGAACTATGGTCACTTAGTAAAGCTTTTGGAGTGACAACCGCAGTTAAATATAGGTGCAATTTCATTAAACTATTGTTTAGCAGCAGTTTTCTGTGTTTTTATTGAGCAAAAGCTCTTAATGTCATAGCTTGAATAAAGATGTCACAACTCTATTTTAATTGCTATTTGAATGGCTTTGAATGAAAGGTCCACGAATATATATTACTAGTATACTGGCTATTTATTAGTACTTATAGAGCACATATTCTGCATGACCATATTCTACATCCTTAATCTAACCCAATACCTAAATCTTCCTAACTATTAATAAACAGTCATTAGAAGTTTACTGAAGCAAATGTTGTAGTTAATATTTAATGTAGTTAATTTTTGTAAAATAATTTTTAATAAAGATGTCAAACAGTGCTCGTGAAATGTGGATTTCGAGTTCTCCTCAGTTTTTCGCAATAACTAAAGCAGATATTTCAGTTGGTAACATTTTGATATTAAAACAGAAGGAAAAAAGAGAGAAAGTACCTGTGACGACTCGGTAAGATAAAAGATCAACAGCCATAGATGGCTGAAGCCTTGAAACAAAAATAACAAAATCACATCTGTCTGTGAACTTGGGGTTCTTCATCTCTGATTTTTCAGCTTCACTTTGTCTCGTCTCTCTGTTCAGTCTGTGTAATCTCTCATTTTCTCTGTCTCTCTCTTTGTGAACTTTGCCGCACAAAGAACTTTCATGTTGTTAAAATCACAGATGCTCAGTGTCACTGTGCGACACCCTGATTCAAACCCTTCAAACTCTTCATCTCGCTCTCTTGCTTAAATTCATAAAAAATAAATAAACACCTGCAGCTGCAAAGAACTCCCAGAGCTCTGGGCCACTATAATATTTAAAGTCGTAACAAAGTTAGAGGGTGACATTTGGTGTCAAGAGACACTTGGATAAAGAGGATGTGATATTTTGGGGCCCTATATCTGCCAGTAATTCCGTCAGTGTGTGGCTTTGCCAATAAGAGAGAGAAATTTGATATTTGATGATAAACGAAATGAGATTACTCAGGGCCCATAACTGAAGACTGTCAGAGAGAGATGGAGTGAGTGATTGCTCTCTTTTATGCATGAGTGCTGTTATTCCATCAGAGCTTTTCCTCTGGAAGGTCCCAACTGTTGGCTCTGTTACACAGAGGTCGTTTATTGCCTGATGTGCAAAGTGTCACCAAACAAGATTTATGTCACCCAATCATTATTGCTGGGATATTTTTGGAGCAAGATGGAGCGAAACAGTCATTTTTGATTTCTTCTTAACCTACAGACATTTTTTTTTTAGAGTGATGATTTTTATTAAATTGTGTAGTTTTTATTGTTTTACCCTTGTCCAAGACACACTTTCAGTCTTAAACTATGAAAATCCATCATTTAAAAATGAAACTGAATATAAAGAGTATAATAATCAAAGAGTTTAACTATTTCATTTATTTTACAAATACTCATTTCAGCCACAACCAATTGTTACCATTTTATCAGCTGTTTACTAAGATGAAATACTTATTAAATATGATGTGTTTGTGAAGAAAACAAAGAAAAATAAGTAAATATATATAGAATCATTTTATTGTCTGTAATTCTCAATCAAGCTTTAATCACTTCAAATTATACTATAGTAATATGTGACCCTGGACCACTAAACCAGTCATAAGTAACTTTTCTTTTATGTCAAAAATCATTAATTATCATGTTCATGTTATGCATCACTAAGAACTTCATTTGAAGAACTTTTAAGGCAATTTTCTCAATATTTAGATTTTTTAGCACCCTCAGATTACAGATGATGCATTTCAGCTGTCAGGTGATGTATTCACATTTTTAGCTACATCTTAAATTAGCCTTGAGGATGAATTTTATTCCAAAGATGGTTTAACTCATGAATATTTATTGCAGGACATTTTCTAAACGACAACAGGGCCAAACGCTCTCATAGAGAAACTTCCCTTGGAAATATGCCAGCCACAGAAGGATATTCACTTTTATTATGTTTGTGTGTGTGTATTTCTGTTTGTTTGGAGAAATTGCAGGTCTTTCACTCATTGACTAAACCCCACTAAAAACAGGTCAATACAAAAGCTGTGGAAGTAGCAGAATGTCAAATATTTTGGGTACTGTGAAACAAATATTTTATCTATCTGCTAGAAAAACAATATAGCTCATTTGAAACTGAAGAAATGTTGAAGCTAGCTGTCAAATGCGATTTACATGTCGCCACAAGCAGTTTATTTTCTAACAGTACCTTCCTTGTTTTACAGAAACCTCCAAGCCATTTCCTATGATTGCGTATTCTAAACATATTTGGATTTCATCTTGTTCATCCACCACCTATGGCTAGACTGACATCTATTTTACACCCAGGTAATATCGGCAGGAAAATCATCAACTGTCACAACTGTACACACAAATACACACCAAATAGATTGCTCCCCGCCGTGGGGAGAGCTCGCTATGCCGTTATGACCAATTTTTTATGGCTGCCGCACTCGGCCTGTGTGGCCTCCACTGTGCTCATAATTCACACAAACACACTTACACACACACTGACATCCCAGTCGCTCATATCTGAAGCTGTAAATGTTACTGTCTAACATATGGTCGGCATTTTGATGAAAATACTCTCTCTCCTTTATGCCCTCTCATACAATTATATATTTGTTTCAACCTCTTTTCTCTCCTCCACCCTCTGCATAATTGTGTTTTTTTCACACTTAAAATTTGAAATCCACAAATTGTGCGTTTGATGTATAAACGCAACCTGTAGTATTTGGATTGCATGCATTTTTTTTCCTCTTCACCATCAAGACCCCAATCCAAGAAGTCCCTCAACACAAAATATTAGGTAATATTCTAATTGTATATGTATACAGTACTTTTTTAATCCAATGTTTATTTACGTGATGTGATGCAGTGCATATAATGTGGCTCGCTAATAAATTTCAAAAACCATCCTCTTGTGCACTATTAATTATTACTCTTATATTGCAATAATTTAATGTTACATGTTAATAAATTAATGTACAAACAACATAAAGACAGTATATTTTAAATACTGTATTTGTTTAATGGCATATTTTTTACGACTAAAGCTCAGTATCAATGATACCAATACAGATTTCTCTATAACCAATATTTAACTATAGCCATTCAACATTACAGTATAACGGAGAGCTATCAATTTTATTAGACTTTAAAAAATAACTTCTAGTTTAAGTGAACTTAAAACAATGTTCACATAAACCAACTATAATAAATGTCATATTTACCTGTGCCCTTCAGCAGAAATATACAGAAATTGAAATTCTGAAGTAAATATAGATGAATCCTTAAAGCTATAAAAGTGTTTTTTTTTTTTTTTCTTTGATTAATAGACATCACAGCAGCTGGTTATTAGGTTGTTTTAGCTGCTATTTCTTTAGGAGCTGCCTATGCTGAATGTAATGCAGATCTGACATGCATCATATTTTCTCTCAACTCTTTAACCTTTTCTGACCCACTTCAGGTCTTAAAGACTCTATTAATGAGTTGATGAGTTAAATTGTGTGTGTTAGATGAGTGAGACAGTGCTGGGCTGCTCAAGGACAGTTTTGAAAACCATTTCAGAGACATGTTCTAAAATGTGACTCATATAAAATATATTACATGCATGCACAGTTTTAAGGCAGCTTTACTCATCAGCTCTAACTCATGACTTAAAGGGGTAATATGATGTTGCTTAAAATATATATTTTTTCTGTATTTGGTGTGATGAAATGTGTTTATGCGGTTTAAGGTTTAAAAAACACATTATTTTCTGTACATTAATGTTTCTGCTCTATGCCCCACCATTCTGAAACGTGTCATTTTTTAAAAGCTCATCAGTCTGAAGAACAAGTGGTGCTCTAATTGGTTGTGATTAGCCGAATGTCTTAAGCGTGTGGCAGAAATGTTACGCACCTCACCATACAGTGATGCATGTCCTGGTAAGAACACTGGTGTGACAGGACAAAAACAATAAAACCCATAACAAACAAAGCATTTTTTGCATCCAGTGGGGACATAATTACTGATTATAATGACTTATACCTGTGTTTTTATGCATTGCATTGCATATCGCACCGCATAAACATAAAACCATGTCTGCAGTGGCAGCCGGCGGCTAGATTGATGAACGGCTGGGTGCTAGAGTGAGAAATGGCTGGGGGCTAGAGTTAAGAATGGCCGGCGGCTAGAGTGAGGAACGGCTGGCGGATTTGACGGAATAAAAGGTACAACAGCCAGAATAAAAGGTACAACTTATCAGATCTTCTTTATGCACCAAGAGCTTGCAGCACTCCAAAGAGAAACGAAAAAATTAAATTGCATCATATGACCCCTTTAACTGACCATGATATTGCATACACATAGTTTATTTCACGCTCTGATATGAACGGATACAGGCTACAGCGCATGCTGGCGCCTTTGTGCATACATTTGAAGAGCATGTACTGTGAGCACAGTACCGTTTCCACACTTGTTCGACGCGCGCCTAGCGCTGAAGTGAAGTAGTACGCATGTCTGAAATGTCTCCTGTTCTCAGTTTTTCTGAGATTGAATAAATGCACTTCTTGTCAAGAGAAAAAGTGACAGAAGCAGCAGTTGTGAGTGGGGTGGCCAACCCTAGCCCCACCCCAGGTTAATTGCGTTAAATATTTTGAACACATTAAACTTAAAATATATATATATATATATATATATATATAATAAATAATCGCCTGTGTTAACATGCTTATTTTGACACCGTTAATGACAATATATTAATTTAAATGTTTTTTTTTGTTGTTGTTTTTTTTTCACATCAATCAGTGGTGAGTGATCAACCAGTGAGATGTCATATTAAAGCCAGAATCAAAACAGAAAAACTAATTTGAATAATAACAACAATAATAAAAGTAAAAGTAATAAAAACGTAAAAAATACTTTGATTTTAAATGCCTTCCCCCCTCCTTTATTTTATTCCCTTTCCTGCTTTTGTATTCCCCTGCTTTTCTTTTTTTTTTACACTTTTTTTAAATGAACATTTTAATATTTTAAATGTGATACACATATATTTTTTTATGTAGCCTACCTCGCATGTAACTACAATACTTTGTAGTTATGAAATGAATGTTTCCTGAAACATGCATCTGCATGTTTCCTTGTGTTGAAATAATTAAATCTAAATCGAAATAACGGCCCGTGTCTGCTATTATTTTCACACACAATACACATCAACAAATCAGTCGGGCAGCATTTCCTTACACGGATCCCCCCCCAGGACCCTCAAAGTAGCGTTATGTCAACAGATGAGTCCTGCCTACAAAGTGTGTGTGTGTGTGTGTGTGTGTGCGTGTGTGTGTGTGTGTGTCTGTGTGTGTGTTTGAGGGGCCTCACGCATTCATTCACCCTGGCACGTGCCATCTGGTTTATTCAAACAAAAACACATAGCAGAGCCTCCAACATTTGGCCAATCATGGCCCTTCAGTGTTGAATCTGCCACAGCGATGGCATTTTTTGAACATTTGAAATCAAACAGAAATCCAAATCCAACAGAGTGGATGCTGTTTACATTTGACCCTAAGCAACAAGTTCACGGACAAGAGGAGAAAAGAGAGCTGTGGATCATGTTTTTATTAAGTGATTTTTCTCTATGACTGCCTGTTGTTGTTGTTATTGTTGTTTTTTAACAATATATGGAACTGATACTTGCATGAAAATTAAATGACTATTTAAAGACATTAAACCTGAATCTGTAAAAGGAATACTTCACACACAAAAATAAATAAAAATCATGAAAAAGTAATTATTTACTCTTACAGTAAGTGTTTTTTAAATACCAGTTCTATTATATTGCGGAAAAAAAAGTATTGGTTAATGATAAGTTCCCTTATAGAACATTATTTCTAAATGTACATGATGGTGGATATATACAGTGCGTGTGTATAATAAAAACATGATCACTGTAGTTATATGATAGTCATATGAGAAAGCTCTGAAATCTCATTCATTATCCCTTTTTCCAAAATAACTACTTAAATTTAATTCTTCAAAAGAGATGGTGCCTACAAGTGACGTAGACTATATTTAGTGTGTTTTTGGGGTCATTATCTGAGCTTTTAGTGATTGTGAAACCATGAAGATACAACAGTTTTTGTGCAGTAAGGATTTTTGTGCTCTACAGCGATCTGATGACAGACAGCTTTTTCATTTCTGGGTGATCCATTCCTTTAAAGTAAAGGCATGTGTACTCGGTTAAGATGAACATTGTCTGAAGTGTACAGTGAAAGCAATTCCTTCAATTGAACCCATGGAAAGCACCGTCATGCTTGAATTGTCAAGTGTCACTTTTAGAACGGCAGGTGGTTAAAATATTTGCCAAAGTTTGTTGATTTAAAAGCCTCTTTTTGCACTGGATTTGAAACTGTCAGACCCTCCGTCTGAGGCTAAGTGTTAAGTAGACAACAGTTAGGCAGGTGATAAAAGATGGGCTTTTCATCCGCTCAAAGAAGATCAAAGTTTTCAAACCACTATGGCGCCAGAGAGCCAGAGAGAGAAAAAGAGAGAGGCCTGATGTATTTTTGCCGTCACATCTCTAGTTATTAGCCTCCTGCACCAATCCATCTAGTCAAATTAACTTACGGCAGAATGAGTGGGTGGGTCTGATCTGATCGAATCCAAATGCAGCTTTGGCTCAAATAAATAGCACCAAAATGCAGGTGGCTTTTCTGACTCATTAATGAAAGCCAGTGTGACATTTTCAAATCAAATATTGGATTTAGAAGAAAAACCAAATTGAGTTTTCAGCCAAACTTGAGTTGAGGCTATGGAAGAAAACATAGATAAAGGGTGGTGGTTAAACACCAAAAAAATAGTGATTTGTGCAACTAATAGAAGGAATTTTTTATATGTCTACGTGCACACACACACACACACACACACACACACACACACACACACACACAAACACTACAGACATTAATAAGCAACGTTGCATTAAATTAATCAAAAGTGACTGTAAAGACATTGATAATGTTACCCAAGGAAATGTGTGTGTCTGTGTGTGTGTTAAATAAATACAAAAGTAAGTAGCAATTCATTGCATTACTTATTTTTTTTCCCTGAAAATGATTCATACCATGGTAATCATAAGATTTTGGTCATACCGCCCACCCCTACCACTGGAGGCATATTGAGATATGAAAGCGCTAGTCATATATATTTGTTGACATGCTGTGTTTACATAGCCAGTTCTGCACATAGCTGTTCTCAAAAAATAACACCTCTGAACCAATGGTCGCTTTGTTCACAAGCGTTCAAATTCTACTGGCTGAATAGGATGCATGTTTTCTTTCAAAATCCTGTTCCTGCCTCTGCCTCTCTCTACAGAGCACTTCAGCAGACTGGAGAATATCTGAATAGGCCAACAGCAGGAGAAGAGAGACCTTGAACAGCTTGATAATGAGGAAGCTGATTAAGAAAATCTGTTTCTTTGCAAATTTGTAGACAAGATGGACTGTGTGGCCTCTGCACCCATTGTTGACCATCTGCAGGCATGGGGCTCCATTGGAAAGTCTTTCTTTGTGGTGAAAGGGTGTTGCATTGCCTTAGGGCATTAGTGTGTGTGCTGTGTTGGAGGACCCAGGGGATTACAACGGCTCGTGCACTATCAGTTCAAATTCATTAATCCCAGCAGATAACCTCAGGAGGGAGGCAGTGAAAGCAACTGCCACTATTGCAGTGCTGAAACCCATAATTATACAGCCACAGGTGAGACCCTGTAGTCAATTAGACTGAAAGAGGCCCCCGCAGCAGGCTGCTGCCCCAACGGCTTTGGGCTGGCGAAATGGAGGATCCCTCATGGAAAATTCCACAGTTGTTCATTTCCATGCTACATGCTGCTATTGCTAAAACAATTCAGGAAAGGTCTAGCTTGTTACAATGCATTTCACGTTCACCGCTTGGGGGGCAGCTTGCAAAAAGGGACCTTAGGAATGTTACAAACATTGGGCCTATAGGGAAGAGGAAGGGGGTTCTGTCCCCATGATGTATTTTTTGTTTGTTATTGTTGTTTTATTCAATTATTTTCAGCAGACTCTGAAACAACACAAACATGCACATTGGTACAAACCATCAAACACATAAAAAGAACATTATTATTATTATTATTAGTAGTAATGCTAGTATTGTTTAATAATAAATAATAATAATAGTAACAACAACAAAAATGTAAATAATAATAATTATTATTAACACTAGTGTAACAATTTTGTAACAATCATACTACTATTACTGCTACTACTACTACTAATAATTGTTGTGGTGGTGGTTTTTAATAATTTTTAACACATAATTTTTGTTTTAATTTAGAATTATTAGTAGAATAACAACAACAACAATAATAATAATAAAATAGATATCTATTATTATTATTAGTTGTTTAGTGTGCAGGTTGAATTCGCAGGGTATAACTAATTTCTAGTAGCTTTCTGACATCTTTCGTATAACCAATCGATTTTTTTTCAAAGATGGATGAAAAACTTTTTTGTTGTTGTTTTTTAATTTAAAATAAATGTAAAAAATACATGCAAAACTAACAAGCTATGTTTTTTATTTTGCATTTTGGTCATAATTTAACAATTTGACTAAATTGAGGCATGCTGGGAAACATCTGAAGACTGGGGAAGTCGTGGCCTAATGGTTAGAGAGTCGGACTCCCAATCGAAAGGTTGTGGGTTCGAGTCCCGGGCTGGCAGGAATTGTGGGTGGGGGGAGTGCATGTACAGTTCTCTCTCCACCTTCAATACCACGACTTAGGTGCCCTTGAGCAAGGCATCGAACCCCCAACTGCTCCCCGGGTGCTGCAGCATAAATGGCTGCCCACTGCTCCGGGTGTGTGCTCACAGTGTGTGTGTGTGTGTGTGTGTGTGTGTTCACTGCTCTCTGTGTGTGCACTTCGGATGGGTTAAATGCAGAGCACAAATTCCGAGTATGGGTCACCATACTTGGCTGAATGTCACTTCACATGTGTGTTCACATGAAATCTGAGAGAATGTCACTCTTGCAAGGTTAGTGACAGAGTTTTGGCATGGGAATTGACATTTTCCTGGATTTCCATTTGTTTTATATCTACACACCTGACTGCTGATAATAAACAGCTGACCGGTGAACAGATGACAAGGGCTTGCAGCAACCTGCATGCTTTGCAGTTTAACACTGTTTGATTTTGGTTCCCTAAGGGCAGTCGAGTGTGTGCTTCTGTGTATGTACATATACTGTATGTGAGAAAGAAAGAGGTATAAGGGATGCTCAGACTCTGAAGATGGTGACTTGGTGACTCAGCAAAATGATCAAAAACCATTCCTGACAACTGCATAGGAGAGACCACGCTGGACGTCATACTTTTTCTACTCCAATACATTTTTCAAGGTTTATTCTGTAGGTTTATTTTTAGGGGTAAATTTCTATGCCCTCTAAACTGACAAAATGCAGTAACCAAACCAAACATAAAGCTGAGAAAATGGCTTTTAAGGTTTTGATTGATTCATTATATAGAATATTGCACAAAGATATGATTAAGCCTGAAGGGGTTCATTTATATATATATATATATATATATAAACACATTATCCCACCTATTACATGACTACTGACCAAACAAATAATAAACAGACATTTAATACTGATTATAATTGAACATAATGCCACAATTGACCTATCAGAATCAAGCATTCCAGACAGACGTGTAAAAAAAAAATGCAGATTGTATACTTCTGTATGTACGAATGGTTTGTCAGTGCGTTGCCATAGTGAGTCAGGCCCAGCTAATCCTGAGCCTGTCTTTAAGCGCTGTGTAGATAAGCTTACTGTGCAAGATTGACTTGGCAGCCTAAAAACTGAAGACTGAGAGAAACAACCACGCACTGTTCAGCCTGAGGGGACCTAATGGAAATTAATGGGTTTTAAATGTGTGTGTGTGTGTGTGTTTGTTTGTGTGTGTGTTTGTGTGTGTGTGCGTGCACACTCACGTTCATCTCTCTTAGCACTGAAGCAGAAGTTTACACAGTGCCAGGATAATCTGAAACTCATCTTCAGGTCAACAATCCCTTAGATGTGGAGAAGAAATGTGATTATGATTCAAATCGACGTAGTTATGTGCAACCTGACGCTCACTGAAGCCCTCCATGAGTGTTACCCAAGCCCTCCATAAACTCATAAATCAGTCAGACTCAAAACAACAAGCACAGGAAACTGAGTGAGTTGTTTCCCTTCAAACAGGATGTGCATCCTCACTGCTCTGAGGGGGAATTACAGACTGGATCCTTGATGATGTGCAGCAAGTCTCTCTATAACTACTGGGAATTCTGCCACACTGTCTGGATAAAAGACAAAGAAAGAGACTGTCTGCCTGTCTGTTATTGTTCAGATAAAACAGAACCCTTGTTTGAACCCTTGGTATTTCTAACTGACTCGATCCTAATGATCTGAGTGGTCTGTTAGGTTTGTATTCAGTGAACATATCTGTTATGTATTTTGGTTCAAGGCCGTTTATAAGTGACTTATAAATGAGTAAAAATACTTTAAAATCTGGTGTGATATGCTCAGATTTTCTGGTTCTAGTCAGAATCCTGGCAGCAGGATTCTGGATGAGCTGCAGCTGTCTAATGGTCTTCTTGGGAAGGCCGGTGTGAAGACCATTACAATAGACCATCCTGCTAGTGTAACCCCTCTCTCCCGGGTCCTCACCACCACACCTCGCACTTTCGAGAAAGTGGGCCTCAAACCCGGGTCTCCAGCATGGGAGGCAGAGGCACAAACAAGGAGGCTAAATGGCTGCAGCCACTAGCGTCTGTCGCTAGTGTGTCTCTTGAGATCGGGGAGTGAGGTTTACCTGCACAGCACCTACTCGCTGGCCTCTGTTACACTGGTGATAAAGGCATGAATAAGTTTCTCAAGTCTTGACTGTTGTTTTTTAGTTGACAGTATGCTGATTTAGTTACTGGTTTGACATGACTACTGAAACTAAGGTCTGTCTCCAGAATCAAACCAAGATTCCTGACTTGATTTTTAGTTGCTAGACCCCTAGAGTCAATGTATGCACTCACCTTGAGAACTTCATCTTTGCTTCCAAATGCAATGACTTCAGTTTTTTCCTGTTTAACTGAAGAAAATTCTGGCACATCCTACTGTTAATTTCATCAATGCATTAGCAGAGGGAGTCAATGGGCCTGTAGTCATTCGGCGATAAGGCTAGGTAATCAGGGTATCATAAGCATAACTGTGATAGGCAATTTGGTTCTTTCTCATTATTTGACTTAGTGGGAGCATATAAAGGCTAAACGAGAGCAATGCAAGAATTGAGTATTGTGGGACTCCGCATGTCATGGACATCCACTTAGACTTATGCTCTCCTAGACTCACATAATAACCTCTCCCTTCTAAGTAAGATCTGAACCATTTGAGTACCATCCCAGAAAGCCTGACCCAGTTTCCCAGTCTCTCTAATAGTATGTTATGATTGACAGTGTCAAATGCAGCACTGAGATCAAGTATACCATCATTGCTATTTTGCCAGAATCAGAATTTAAGTACATATCATTTATTATCTTAATGAGCACTTTCTCTGTGCTGTGATGCAATTGGAAACCAGACTTAAAATTGTGCAGGTATCCATGTAAGTTTAAGCATTTGTTCAGCTGATTAAATACTAACTTTTTTAATAATCTTGCCTATAAAAGGAAGATTTGATATTGGTCTATAATTGCTCAAAATGGTGTTATCCAGATTGCTCTTTTTCAGAAGATGTTTAAAAACTGCTGTTTTCAAGGAATTTCGAAAACTCCCAGAAAGAAGTGAGGAAATCCAGACCAATTTTAAGAGGTCTGCTTATAAACAGTTTAGCACCCTTTTGAAAAACAAACAAACAAACAAACAAAAAACATATACATACATACATATATATATGTGTGTGTGTGTGTGTGGGAAGTGTGTCAAGATAGCAGGTTGATGATTTAAGGTGCTGTACTACTGTATGTATATCTTCCAGAATTTTGCTATAAATGTCTTCAAAAGCAGACATTGTATCTTCTTTTTGATATTGCGGTTGAATCTGTCTGACCTCTGTATAACTTGGGGATGTGCTAATCGCATTCCTGATATTATTGATCTTCTAGGAAAATAAGGAAGAAATCTCATTAGATTTGATGTCGGAGAGCATTTCACTGGGAATCTTACTTGGGGGGTTTGTCAGTCTCTCAACAGTAGCAACAAGAGTGCGAGTGTTGTTTAAGTTACTGTTTATAAGGTTTGAGAAAAAGGTCTGTCTAGCTGTGGCTAGTTTCACATTGAAAGCAAGAAGGCTATTTTTAAAGATGCTATAGTGAATTTCAAGTTTCATCTTCCGCCACATCCGCTCAGCTTTCTGAATTGTCTTTTCCTACTCTGAACTGATGTTGATTTTCTCCAAGCTGACTTCTGTCTGCCAGTCTTCTTACTAATTTTCACAGGATTAATGTCATCAATAGCATTTTTAACTTTTGAGTTAAATGAATCAAGGAGAAGATCAACAGAGTCTGCAGAAATGCTTTGTGCTGATGATATAGTCTTCATAAATAGCATATTGTAATAGTGTTCTCATTTATGCATATCTTTCTGAAAAAGACAGATCTAGATTCAGTGGCAGCAGACATCAATATATCAAAGAAAATACAGAAATGGTCAGTTACATTAAGGACCACTGAACTGCAGTTTTCTTCAAGCCATGTTTCATTTAGAAACATAAATTCCAGGTTGTTTGTGGTTATTAAGTCACTGATTAGAAATGATAATTTTTTTTGTGAGCGAATGTTTAAAAATGCTAACTTGATGGCATTGCATTTTGTCTCAACAGCAATATTAGTGTGATGCATAACAGGTTGCAGATTAGACGAGTCAGCTGTATGACTTGAGAAGACTTTAGACTTTCTATCACGTGATAAAACAGAAATAGGGAAAGCTACAGGCACACTGGGTTCCCGCTTGTTCTGTAAACATTTGTGAATATTTCTACTATTGTAGCGGGGATACGACACGCATCACTGAGAGCATTTATCAGTTGTTTTTGGTTCACCTGCACTAGATGTGTTTGGGCACTGGCATTGTGACGACGGCTGGAGAGCTCTCACAAGAGGAGGTGGACGAGCTGGGCCCACAGGCTTGGGTGATTGTGGGGCCTGCTTTTTTTTTTGATATCTGGGAGCTTGCAGCAAAAGAATGGGAGAGTTTAGTGTCAGCATAAACCAGTTCCTCCATTTTCTGTGAGAAGACTAGAAGTGGAGATGCAGGAGTCAGGGATAATGTGTCTTGTGAGCGGGGCTATGGCTCTGGTGTTTCCAGTGGCTGAAATATGTTGTCCTGGCTTCTCTGGCTGTTTTCCAGTACAGAAATATGGAGTAAACCACAGAGCAGTAAGCAAGAACTTACAAATGGTAGCGAAGCCAGAAGCAAAATTAACAGACCAGTGTGTAAAACTCTTTTTTAACATATTTTAAAGAGTCTATGCTGCAAACGTTACATATTTCACATGCTTTTGAAAATCTAGCATTTAGTTGATCCTGATAATCGCTCATTGTCACAGTTATAAACACGATGACTTTCTTCTTCCATGAGGAGGTTTGGCGCAACGGCATCTTTATCAGGTGGAATGATAAAGAATGCTACACACACGTATCCCAGAAATCTTGTAGAATTCAACCAATCAGGTGATAACTTTGAAACTCCTGAAGTGTTTTCCTAATTTACGTGTCTACAGTCATTTACATGCCCACAGAAGTCTGAACAATAGTAATGAAATGTTTAGGGTTGGTAAGTTCATCCGTGTGGTGCAGCTGACACAGAACAGTATATGTTGTTATGTTCAGTGAATACTCTCTAAGTGGGCAGCCATTTATGCTGCAGCACCCAGGGAGCAGTTGGGGGTTCGGTGCCTTGCTCAAGGGCACCTTAGTCAGCCAGCCCGAGACTAGAAGCCACAACCTTAGGGTTAGGAGACAAACTCTCTAACCATTAGGCCATGACCCCCCCCCCCCCCTTTTTTGCTGAGGTTATTGTAGTCATATTGGAACATATTGGAGAGTTTTATTTTCACCCGGACACTCCTCCTCAGACTTGATGCGCACACAGGTTTCTGGACTGACGAAACCAACATGAACTGATCCTTTACTTTTGCCAGCTTCCATGACTGAAATTAAATATGCTGTGTTTTCCGCCAACTGTCAAACCGGGGTGTTGCAATATAGGCTAATTTGGTAAACTGACAGGGGGAGGTTTTCACAAACCAAAACAGAGACAGATATTCCAACATGGAACACACATTTTCAAAGGAGAATAACTGACTGTAGCATTGTTTTGCATATAAACAAGTATGATAACTTGGAATGTTTCTTAAATATCTGCAAACATTTTATGGTATTTTTGTGTTTTAGAGTCAGAAACTTACATACATCACATTTACGTGCTACATGGCACCTATATCTTTAAATATTGTGCTATTTAGCACCTTAAACATCCCAAAGAACTGCTGAAGAACCATTATAGGTTACTTATAGGTGCTATATAGCACTTAAATTGGTTGTCCTATAATTACGAGAGAAAATAAAAAAATTAAAAAACTCTTAACGGTGCTATATAGCACCTTAACTACAAACCCGATTCCAAAAAAGTTAGGACACTGTACACATTGTGAATAAAAACAGAATGCAATGATGTGGAAGTTTCAAATTTCAATACTTTATTCAGAATACAACATAGATGACATATCAAATGTTTAAACTGAGAAAATGTATAAATTTAATGGAAAAATAAGTTGATTTTTAATTTCATGGCATCAACACATCTCAAAAATTTGGCACAAGGCCATGTTTACCACTGTGTGGCATCCCCTCTTCTTTTTATAACAGTCTGCAAGCGTCTGGGGACTGAGGAGACAAGTTGCTCTTGTTTAGGAATAGGAATGGTGTCCCATTCTTGTCTAATACAGGCTTCTTGTTGCTCAATTGTCTTAGGTCTTCTTTGTCGCATCTTCCTCTTTATGATGCGCCAAATGTTTTCTATAAGTAAAAGATCTGGACTGCAGGCTGGCCTTTTCAGTACCTGGATCCTTCTTCTACGCAGCCATGATGTTGTAATTGATGTGGTATGTGGTCTGGCATTGTCAGGCTGGAAAATGGTCTTCCCTAAAAAAGACGATGGGAGCACATGTTGTTCTGTATACGGTTTCTCAGAGAAAAATATGTATTTCCTTTCTGATATTGCTCCACTATTGTTTGCCGTAGCGTTGGGGAATTGGTGATCCTCTGCCCATCTTGACTTCTGAGAGACACTGCCACTCTGAGAGGCTCTTTTTATACACAATCATGTTGCCAGTTGATCTAATAAATTGCAAATTGATCCTCCAGCTGTTCCTTATATGTACATTTTACTTTTCCAGCATCTTATTGCTACCTGTCCCAACTTTTTTGGAATGTGTAGCTTATGAAAACCAACATGAGCCAATATTTGGCATGGCATTTCAAAATGTCTCACTTTCAACATATTATTTGTATGCTTATATTCTATTGTGAATAAAATATAAGTTTATGAGATTTGTAAATTATTCCATTCCTTTTTTACTCACAATTTGTACAGTGTCCCACCTTTTTGGGAACGGGTTTGTACCACAAAGAACCTATGAAGAACCTTACAGTGTCCCAACTTTTTTGGAATCGGGTTTGTACCACAAAGAACCTATGAAGAACCTTAGTGTGTGTTTGTGTGTGTGGGGTAGAGTAGTAGTATCGATGTTAAAAACCACTGTGCTGTTTAATATTGTGGTGGCAACTGTGAAACTCAACTTTGATTAATGAAAAGTTTAAATGAGCAGCATTTATATGAAATAGAAATCATTTGACATGTCAACAATAAACGTCTTTACTGTCACTTGTGGTTTTCTCTTATATTTTTGAGCTGTCTATTTTATGAAAGACAGCAGCCTGAACTTCCTTTAGAATTTTTCCTTGTGTGTTTCATGGAAGAAGGAAAGGAATAAGAGTTTGAAACATGAAGGTGAGTAAATGTTGAATGAAATTAAATTTTTAGTCAAACTATTCCTTTAAAGAGAACACTCCATGTGATGTCTATTTATATCTTTTTTTTTTTCTTATCAAACTTTTGATTGATTTGCCAAATCCAACATCTTTTCTACAGACAAACTATTTATGAACAATTCCTTCTTGCACAAGTCCTAAGTTTGATTGGTGTCTGTACAATACAGAGGCAACACATGGGCAGTCTGTCTGGAACACATACACAGAGAAACAAGTCTACATATGCTGACATTTATTCAAATATGACAAAATAACATTGTTTCAATAAAAGCTAACATCAATGTCAGGGATACCTCTGACATGGGTAAAAATTGGGTGGAGGTAATATCAGCTAAATAAGCAAGGCAGGGCCTGCCTCAGAGAGGAGATATTAAGAGACGGTGGAGGCTAAATAGGGTTGTTTTTCTGGAGTACAGAGTAATGACTGTTGTGTGTGGGGAGCAAACATAATCACCTGAATGCATGCTGAAACAAATGCACCAAATTATTGCATTGAGAGAAAACTATACGTAATGGCATCATTACATCAGGCTCACTCTCTGTCTATTTTCAGATCTGCCAAACATTTCATGTTGGAGAGTTTATTTTAGCCAAACAAAAATACATTTTATGTGTTTAATAGATTGATGGAATGAAAAAATAAATAAATAAATAAATATATATATATATTCCGGGTGCAGCAATTAATCCGAAAATTTGAACACTCTTTAAATGTTGTTAAATTAATTTAAATGTAATTTAACACACAATGTTGTTTTCCTGATAACGCAAAACCCAATTAAGAGAGTTCAAAATGCATTTGCCGATACATCATCCTTCGTAAACACATACTAAACTTGTGCACATTATATTTCGTTATGAAGTATTATGTGGTAAAATGCTGCTTATCGGTCTTTACAGCACGAAAGTACACAGCACGGTAATAGCAACTAAAGTAGATTTGTAGCATGATTTGAAAAGTGAGAACAGACCACAGGTTAGCTCTGAACAGTGAATGATAAATGGATGTATTTAGTACCTGATGAATCTGAGGGAATTATCACGGCAGGCAGAGATTGTTTGATCCAGGAAATGTTTATTTGCTGTCACGATAACGACATTAATTAATCGTGCATCACGTCTGCGTTTGAAGTAGTCACAACAGCGGCATGCATTCCGGTTATATCTCCTTCCGCTATTCCTGGAGGTAAACAAATGCTTGTTCAATCGCATGAAACCTCTGTTTTTGTTTGCTATTAGTGGGGTGTTTATTAAAAGTGCTGTAGCCAAAGCACAGATTTAATTTAATGAAGTTGCGTTTGCAGCCAGACAAAAGCTGGGCATCACACGACACCACAATCAGCTGATTATGATTTCAGCCACGTAGGGCAGCAGATTTGATATACTATCTAATTTAAAAACACAGTGATGAGCCTTTCCTGCGAGAGATTCAAATGGAGGAAATTACAGGTGGGCTTGGCACATGAGCACATTGTCATCAATGCTTGTAAATTGAAGAGTGATTCAGTATAATGGATTTGTCAGGTGTTGTCCCTGCTTTGATCCGAACCCCAGGACGAAAGATGATAATGCCCTGGAAACGCCATGGAGACGAGCTGGCAATCAGCATCACTGATGTATTACAGAATTAAAACACAGCAAAGACTGAAAAATCCGAGATAGTTTTTTTCCCCTCCTTTGTGCTAGATTAGGCATGTATTTTATTTGACTAGATCACGTCCGCACACAATCCACTCACTCGTTTGGTCTTTGCAGAAATGGTTTTCTTAAACCAAGCATATGGAGAGCTGTCTCATATTGGCCTGATTACTTCAGCTGTCAAGAAATCAAGCTCCGGCATACTTACCCTCCTCCAGAAGACTGTTTTTTGTAAACATTCAGTGCGGGATAAACATTGCGTTTGCGACTCCGTGGCGGCCTGCTTTCCAGCATTTAAAGTAGTAGTCTGGTTCCGTCGCCAACAATTAACGTGTTTAAGTACACATGACTGCCGATTCCATCTGTTTCCTTGTCAGTCTGTCAACTTTTTAAACCATCTCCTTTTAGCGGTTGAATCAGTACTACATCTCGCAGCTTTTCGCCAAGTTTTCCATCCACCTCCTTCAATGTGGCAGCTTGGGGAAGAAAATTGCAGTGTGAAGAAAAGTTTCAAAAGTAGAGTACTCTAGCCCAGGTCAACTTGAAAGTTGTATTCAAGCAGACTTTTGGCAGTTGGCTAAGAGCTTGACAACAAAACTAAATAATTTGTTGCTTTGAAGCTGAAAAACCCTAGTGAATCGTGTTCTTTTGTTGTTTTCCAGAAGTCGGACCCATCTTCTCTATTGAAACAAGTTGGCCTGAAGAGCAAATTGGTGACCTGTAACCGAATACAGCAATATAGCAAAGTGCTGAGATCTTAACCTTTATCCCTCACAGCCGACTCTGAGGAGCCACGGCGCTGGAGGTGATTTCATTAGCGCTGCGGGAGGGCACAAGGTTGGCGCGACCATGCAATGTCGTCAGTCTGGAATCGCATGGGTGGAGCTGGAAACACAAACTGCCCCACAGACCTGAAAGCTGTTATCGTACCCGCTAATTAGCTTCATTTGCTAAGAAAATAAACTGGGGCCAGATGGTGAGGCTAGCAACTATTCATCGATCTCGAATCCCACACGAGCACACGCATGAGTTAGAAAGTGGGTTGTCTGCACAAAAGACATTAAGAAGCTTGATGGTTGAGAGAAGACAAATTAACAGCAAAAGAGACAGAATACAACTACGGGTAAAATACAGGTTTTTGGCAAGCTAAGATGAAGGATTTTAGGTCTAAATATTTAACCACCGGCTCACGCCAATGGAAAGATTGATTACTCTGAGCAAAGAATACCACATCAACCCTCATATTGAAACCTGTGGTGTTCTGCACAAATAATGCAACTGATTGGATGTAGTATTCAGTGCTGTGGATATTTACGACAGTTGCATTAAAAGTATAAACTTGCCTTTATATTTATATTTTAGCATAAATTTGATTTCTTTCATTCAGTTTTCTGCAAATGTACTACTGTGTGCAACCTATATTCTGTGTCCAACATCTGTGACCATGAGCATTTATAGCTCAGAGAACAAAGTTCTCTGTTTATGACCAGGTAGACGGGAAAGACTCTATTCTTTTTGTGGTAATCTAACTAAAGCACTGAAAAGAACACAGAATTCAATAAGTAAAGAGGGTCCACGGCTTCTCTTAATTCAGTTCCTGATCTTTGGGTGGCCAACAGCCTTGAGAGGACTGCTGGTAATATCCCTTTCATGCTCTACACTCATTTTAACCAAATAACATGATTTAGGGATGTCTGCTGGTAATTTAATCTTGTAATGCTTCTCTACTGAGACTGTCATAGCTCTGAGGTGTTTTAGTGCTCGCTAAGGTGAGTATCACTATTATTATTGCTCATACTGTACTTCTGATTTCACGACTAACCTAGGTATTAACTGTTAGTACGTAACTTGCCCTGCATACATGCTACTGACATGAATTATACAACACACACAAACACTTAACTACCAAATAGCAATACATTTATTTTTCAGAAAAATAAAAAAAATCAACCAGTCAAGTCTCACAGTTAAATTCAAACACATACAGTATGTAATTCTATGCATATTGTGGACGAAAGTGTTTAATGCGATTAGGAATTCACTGTAGGACTAGACTGCACAAGAAGAGTCTGGTAAATTAATGTGCTTCTTCTGAGCATCTGATGACAGGAAGAGAGAAGCAGAGAGTAACTTTTTAATGAGAACCTCACGAAGATGGGGGAAAAAACAAGTAGTGAGTGTCATATAAAATTGCAGCAGTTTGATTTGTGAATGTTTACTTGTTTTCAATGCTCATCTCTCTGTTTCAACCTCTTTTTAAGACAAATATGTTAGATTGTTGAATGAATTCTGTTAAAATGATGTAAAAAGGAATATTACAAGTTAAATACAAGTTATCCCTTGTCAGCACCGACATGTAGGGCTAGAGCAACAACTCTTACATGACTAATCATCTAGGACTAAAACCATAAAATAAAAAAAATGAAATTAAATAAAACATTAGTAAACGATGTACTAAAATAACTCATATGAAAGATTAAAAAAAACACAACAACAACAGTGTATAAAATATTTTTAGAAAAATGATTAAAAAAAACTACAAAATTACTAAAACTTTACCTAAAATTAATTCAAACTATTAATAGCATATACTAATAACATTATATTATCTTAATTATACTAAAATTACAATTGATGGGACTATGTTTGCTTTATTTAAATTTTAATATTTATGTAATTCCCAAAAATATTTGCTGTCAATAATAGCTGATGATTATTCTACATAACATGTTGACTAGCACAGCTTGGCTGATATACTGTCTAACAAGTCAACTACCGCATCTGGTAACATACTGTGTCTGTACTTATGAAAAAAGCTTACGGGTAGCCAAAGAATTCTGTTGTGACTGCATTTCCATTGACATAGTTTTTAGTTTTTCACAAAGTCTAAATAATTTTCTGTGGTAATCAAAAGCATGCCACAGATGCTGTCAAGAAAGGTTAACTTGTATTTAATCTCAAAATACTGCTTTAAAATCTGTAATAACCAGTGGAGAGGTTAAGAAAAAACTTCCAGTGACTGCTTTACAGTGATTTTTTGCCTTGAGAAAAGAAGAAAAAAAAAAAACCTACACACAAAACACCAGTATACAAGGTTCAAGTGAGTTTCAGATCATTTGTAATTTCCAAGGAGACCATCTACATTCCTGGCAAGTAGTGCAACGATAAGTAGAGCAAGGTCATTTGCGTAATTTTCCTTAAAAATGTCCTCTCAGCCTCTGCTTCATCTCTCGCAATGTCCTACCATCTAATCCCTGCCAAGATCTGAGGAGCCCATTAGCTTGCTGTCGGAGGGGTCTGTAAGTAATCGTTTGCCATGGAGGAATGAAATTGACAAGTGCTTAAGCCTTGAGCACAGACAGAACACAATTCCCCAGCACATTTCCGATAGCTCTATAATCAGACGAGAGATAGAAAGTCAGATCCTCAGCCCATCTTAAGAATCTCTATCTCCCCATCAAATGTTGCCCATCTCGGATGGAAAACATTTTTTTTATTCCTCCTTGCTACTCTCCTCTTCTCTTGAGGTCCTTCAATTTCTCAGACTTTTATACTTTGATATCTCCTTCCTTCGTCAACTTCTCTCTCTGTCTCTCTATAGGCCTTTCATATACGGTGTGTGTGTGTGTGTGTGTGTGTGTGTGTATAAATATATAATAGAGCTATCAAATGATTAATCACATCCATAATAAAAGTTATTGTTTACATAATGTACTGTATGTGTGTGTACTGTGTGTGTGTGTGTGTATATATATATGTAGAAAATATTTATATGTATATATATTCACATAATTTATATTATACTGTATATACATATTTAATATATAAACAACATATTTTACTGAAATATATACATGCAGGTATATATATATATATATATATATATATATATATATATATATAATACACACAGCACACACGTATATTATGTAAACAAAGAAGTTCTGATTCAAGCTCTTGATTTTGTGAGTCTTTCTGAACGATTAAAAGGAAGAAAAATTTGAAAATGGTTCAAATATGGCTAACTGTGGAACAAGCAATATTTAATGAATTAAAACATAAGAGCTAAATATATAAATTGGTCATTGTGTAATTTAAAATGCATTTAGTTTATTTAAACACATTTAGTTTATTAGTAATACTCTATAATTCTTATTTTATGTATGACTGACAAATATCCATTACATTTATTAGTTTATGTAACTGTAAGTAGATGAAAATTTTGCAATTTGGCTACAAAATCTTAAATGTAGCCTTTTTTTTGTAAACAATAAACGGTAGACAATGTGAAATATACAGTCAGAGTATTATCTAGTGCTGTTTCAAATATAGCAATTTGTAACATTAGAGTTCTGCCCTGGCTTCTTAGCATTCCTTCTCTTTTCTTCATGTCATACTCTCCTTCCTTCTAATTCGCTCTCTTTTTCTATTACCAGCGAGTTCATTGCAGTGGTGTTTAAAACACACATCAGTCACTCAAATCATCGAGCCCTGGAGCTAAAGCCCAAGACCTTCAGATGTCATTGGGCGCTCTCTTGGCTTGTGTGATGCTCTGCGTGTTTGTGAGTTATGAAGATATTGGGGTGTAAATCTGAGCCCCTGGACAGATGGCAGAGCATAAGGGCACCCACGAATGCGCTCTTCATTTTTTTTTTTTTTTCAGGGACAGCATGGAAAAAATGGTCGGATAGGAGATAAAGGAGTGAGAAATGACTAGAAACATGAGGGAAAATAACAAGGCATATGAAGCAGTGGTCAAAGATTTGAGTTTAAATGTTGTTTACAAATTATGGAAACAAATTATGGAAATATAATTGATTAGAACAATGAAAACCACAATGCAAAAATGTGTCTTAGAAGTGATGTGTGTAGTTTTTATTTTGTTTTATTAATATTCAGGGGAAAATATAATTAAGCCATCCGTAGGTTGATCCCCCTGAAAAGCATAGAGTGTAGCAGTTGGGTTCTAGAAGTATAAATCCTATTAATTTTCTCCATATAGGCAAACTGATTTTGAATTATAACTTATAAAGCTTTAAAGACTGACCAACTGTGCGCTACTTGGTTTTTAATCAATGGTATTTTCTTTTAAAAGTTTTAAATAATGGTGTCCAACAGCGGAATTCCTGCTGAAAAACTACATTACCCATGATTCTGCAGAGAAATCTCTACCAATCAGAGAATTGTGACAAAAAGAAGAATATCACCTGCCCACTTTAATACACTCTCAAATATTTGTATGCATAATATGTCTAATATAATAGATGTGTTAGGTGTTTTAATGAGTAAAAATATTTGTCATTTAAAAAATTAACCTTCACATTTAAAGTGTAATTTCTACCTGATCTGACACTTGAAAATGGCACCTTTTTAATAAGGTATTCAGGTTTAATTATTCAGTAACTTTAACTAACTTTTGACAGCCATGTACAGTATTTTAGATATATGTTATTATTATTATTATTATTATTAAGATACCAAAGAATTTTCACACTGGATCGAAACTCTTCAGAAACTGAGATCTTTCAGCAAATATTGGATTAAATGAGACTACAGACTACATTTTTAACAACATGTGACATAGAAAGACAAACAAAAGAGGAAATCAGATGTTCTAAGCTATTAGTAAAGCTCAAAGCTGTTATTTTTATTTTACAAAAAGACTCTGAGGGATAAGATTTTTTTTCTCTCTCCAACAAGTGTGAAACATTGACATGGTTGTGTTTAGCCTGTAACATTCAGATTTATTAGATTTTAGTCTGAGGTGAAGCTTACATATTCCGTCCCTCAGCCTCCTCCATTAGCTGCCACTCAGAAATACGCTCAGTGAAGCCCTGCAAACGCAGATGTTCAACAGAACAAAAGCCCAGAGAGAAGGAGGGGGTTTGGGTGGGTGCAGGAGCCCATGTCAGGGTCTGTGACTCAGTATATATTTGGCTCTCTATAATGCTCACGACCTGACTCCGCTGTCTTCCTGTCTTGCTGACAGATTGAATTGTGACAGTATTTCTGACATTATTCCCATGATTTCAGACATGGCATTGGTGGTTTGGGTTCTGTCTTTTTTGCTTCACTTAAGGCCTGTATGACTTAAAACAGTTCACTGACCGGTTACTGACTCTTTGTTTACATGACATATTTAGAACAGTTTTCTTGTGTAAAGGTTTTATTATTTAGATTTCATATTCTTTATTTTATTTTTAATTACAGTGTGGTTGATAGGACAACACTGAAAATCTAACATGTGGTTTTTGAAAAATGTGACATAAAATTAAAAGGAAATATTTTTGATTTTGTTTTTAGGTCTCCGTTCACATCTACCGGTAAGTCAGTTTGGGACATGTGATGTTCTTGCTTCTAATGAAGCTCAAGATGTTCTTTGGGATTTTCTCAAATTGATCATAAAGAGACAAGTGACTGTAACACAGTGAAATCTGTGGAAGTAAGTAATTGTAATTGCATCTGAACATGTGGGAATGGACAAATAATGGCCCTTTGCAGAGCCTTATATAAATTACCTCCAGTAACAGTGGTACTTATTAATGCACTAGATCATTTACATGAAGCTCCTTTAATTTCTCTGAATAATTTTTATCTTTGTCTGAGCTGCTTTTCTATGGCAGAAAATATATGAACACCCACCCCATTTATTCTCTCTCTTTTCAAAAGATAATATACGATTTTAGAATTAAACCTGAGCAGCAATTTCATTCTAAACTGACCTGGGTGACCTGCACTGTGGAGACGTGATATTAGCAAATGAAGTGGCTGTCTTTCTGAGAGACAGCGTTCTGAAAAAGTTTAATAAAGAGGCACACATTCATTACCATGAGACATTGTATGGCACTTAGCTTTTTAATCTTATCGGACACTGTGATGCGTATCTACTCTGATTTGAGGCCACAGACTGAACCAAATTAAAAAAAAAAAATTATTGCATGTGCTTTTTTTCAGAATGTAAGACACAGGAAGACAGAGAGAGAGTGAAAGAGCAAACATAACATTATTATGATGTCCAGGTTCATTACTTAATTAGGTCAGACCTTTATTTACTTGTGTTCTGACAAGTGCACTAGATGAAAAGCAAGTGGGAAAATACATGCTTGCATTCAGAAAAAATGTGATTATTGTCTGCCCTAGATCTGTTGGGGTGCAAGGAAGGCAAGAGATTACCTCATTAAATTTTGATAAACAGATCAGATTTTCCCTAAAACATGTCTGAGAGTACCATCATACAAAATAAAATGAATTAAAATATATTATACATTTCGATTAGAGTTATTTATTTTTTTACATTAATTAGAATAAAAAAAAAACATTATTTTGCAAAATAAAAAAATATAATTATTATAATAGGCTATTTATAGTATATATTATAATTATTTAATTATGTAATTATTATTATTTATAGGGAAGTCATGGCATAGTGGTTAGAGTTTGACTCCTAACGCTAGGGCTGTGGGTTCAAATCTCGGGCCGGCAATACCACAACTTAGGTGCCCTTGAGCAAGGCATCGAACCCCCAACTGCTCCCTGGGTGCTGCAGCATAAATGGCTGCCCACTGCTCCGGGTGTGTGTTTACAGTGTGTATGTGTGTGTGTTCACTGCTCTGTGTGTGTGTGCACTTTGGATGGGTAAAAAAATGCAGAGCACGAATTCTGAGTATGGGTTACCATGCTTGGCTGAATGTCACGTCACTATTAAATTTAAAATTAATTATTCTAATATATTACATTTCTAATCAATATTTGCTATATTACATTAATAGAATCGTGGGATGTAAAGTGCAAGAGAACCATCATACTGACAGACACCATTTTTATATTTGTTAGAATTGACAATATTACATGTCTTGGCTCTAGAGCCATGCAGATTCTCTAAACGATGATAACACACTGAATATGACCGGGAAGCTAAGGAGTTGAGTTTTTTGTGAGTGAGTGGGCTTTTTTCTGGGTATAAGAGGAAGATGTTTACAAGTGCCTCTGATGGAAAAATTTCAGCTTGGAGAAAAAAAAGCATAATTTCTTTTTTTCGTAGACACATCATTTTCTGGCAATAGAGATTTCGCTGTGCAGTAAGTGTGCTGTTTATATGCATATGCACAAAAAAGAAGTACTGTGTTGCAATAGAAAACACTGGACTTTTTTTTTTTTCAAATTTCCAAAAAAGGTAATTATGCTGCCAATTATATTTCTGTTACATGCCAAAAGATAATCAGCTGAGGCAGCCAGACACTACATTTGACCCTTTGGCACAGAGAAAGCATGAATAACTGACGTAATTAAATGGTTCATTGCTCAGCCTGTCAAATATATGATCAGCCAATATCCCTTCAGCCTTTCCAAGACACACGCTTGATTGGTTGGTTTGACTTCTTCCCCTGATCCTGCCGGTGGGGGTCAGTGGTGAGATGGAGTGTGTGAGAGGTGAGGAGGCAGGCGTCACTGACCGTAGATCGATATTCTGGTCAACATGCGAGGAAAAGTGGATTGGCCACCTATCAGCAGTGCCAAACCGGATTAAAATCCTGGAGATATCACCACACAGCCAAACAGCATTTGCTCTAGAAAATGCTCGGCTTACATGGCAGATGGGAGACTATTAAGATGAACTCAGAAAACAACAAGGAAGTATTTTCTCTATTTTTTCCTCCCTTGTTAGAGAAAAAATCAAAATACATAAACACCTGCTGTACCGTCAAGAGGCCCTGATGGGTTTAACAGAGGAGGAGAGAAAAGCTTGTTAAGTGCTCCAGTCTCCATGTTTCGATGAATAAATATGAAGTTTGGATGCCATATCTCCTTAAATGCAAGCAGTCTCATGGAAATTAAGCTTTACGATCTCATCTGCTGCGGTAGCCTGCGAGGCACTGTCTGTCTTGTATGTAATGTGATTCAATTTAGCCTCCAGAATGCTTTGCATACGGATGGGCAATGTCCAAGAATGCTTAGTTACGAGCCATAGTTACAAATCCCCAACATTCATCAATTAGCATTGATAATGCCAATCGCCTAACATGCTGTTATTTCTCCCCCCAAGTAGAGTTGGAAATCAAAGACTGATTTGTATCATATTTGGAACTGATTGATTTTCATAATGTCTGTTAAAGGGACAAAAATGAAGATTCTGTCATCGTTTCCTTCCCCTCATATTTCTTAAAATCCATCACAGGCAACTTCCAAATGCATTTTTAATGCCATTTATTTTTATGAGCATTTAAATTGTTGTTTAATGTAATTAAGTGTGATCTGATTCTTGAAATGCATATTAAGTTAAAAGTTGTAAATCTTTCTCCATCAAATGGCTCTAACGAAGCAGACCTATTTAGTGAATCGTTCACTTTTGAATTAAAAGAAGAAGCATTCAAATGCAGGCACCTGGAATATAAATTCCCATTTAAACAGAACGTTTTCAGATAATCGTTAAATACCCTTCTGATTCCCGTTGCAAGTTCTAATTCTGCATTTATATTGCAATAACATCCACTTTTCTCTCTTCTTTAGGTTCTCATGTTCACCATTCTCACTTCATCCAGACCACAGATTGCCTAACTCGCAGCTTTCAAATGGGAGTCTACCTCTGATAGAAAGTCTTTTTTCCATCCCTCATCCCTCTCTCTCTCCCTCTCTCTGAGAAAAGGTCTGAATGGAAGATGCTCCTGTGGCTTCTCTCCCCTTCTTTATCATTACAGCTTCCTATTACCTGCCTCCAGCCCCAGAGATAGGCTGCCTGCGGTGCACCATGGGAACTGCTCTGTTGCCGTGCATTGGGATGACTTCTCTACTGATGTTTTCCTGCTAGGGCCTCTTCATTCTGTCAGTTCTGCTTTTCTCCGCTGCTGCGCTTCCTCCCTCGACTCCCGCTCTGTGTCTGTGTGAACATAAATTAGGTATTGTCACACCGGTGTTTGGTATGGCTCTTGCGTGTAAGCACGTGTGTGTGTGTGAAAGCATTTCAGGTCGAGCACTAAACGATTGGATACCGCAAGAACATTGCGTGCTTTCTAAATAACCGTTTCAGGCAGTGAGCATGCACTATAATGCCACATTTAAACTTATAATTTGTTTCTCTTTCTGCTTATTTACTGTATTCTAGCATGTATAAATATGTGGCCGTATGTATGTGCGAGTAGACTCGGACTGCTGACTCACCCTGTGTGAAGTTCTATGTGGCTCAGAGGCATGAATAAATACTATTCTCGCTGGGTTAATTGCGTCCTGGTGGCCCGGTGCACACTTATAAGAATGATGGGCCACACACACACACAAAAAGCACACACCTTCTAAAATCTCACTTAACCTTCGCTGCACTTGAAGCTCGATGAATCAGACACTCCAAATGCTCGACTGTCCTAATCTAGGACAGCGTTTTCTCTCTCTCTGCTCTCTCCCTTTTTTAATCCACTCCTCTGGCTGTCACATCTTACAGTCACTGCAATTCCAGAGCTGTGGTGAAGGTCTATTCCTAATATCACTGCAGGGACATATTTTGGATGACATATGAGTTATTATCCATATTTTGGGATGATATATACAAGTGTGCACTTCTTGCAGATTCTTAAGCTATTTAAAAAAGGGCTTTGAAATGGCATTCGATTTTCTTTTAAAAATTGTTTTTTAAAAACAGTTTTTTATTTTTATTTTTTCTGCACTATTTGGCTTTACATCCAAATGCATTCAAACCACTTTTCCTGTGAGTGTTAGAATTTTTGTGTACTTTTCCATTTTAGACAGCTATAATATATTTGAAATTAGATTTTTCTAAATAAATAATTTGTTTGGCTAAATATATATATATATATATATATATATATATATATATATATATATATATATATATATATATATATATATATAAAATATTATACAATCATAAGAACAGTTAATCATAGTTCATAGGTAAAAAAGAAAATATTCGAATAAATTACTATTTTTTAAATATGTTATTGTTGTTGCAGAAGAATTGTTAATTAAAAAAGATTTACATTTTACAGCTCAAATATCACACATTTTAGACAATGTGGCAAATACAGTAAATGATCATTACATTATTAAAATAAATTATAATTTTATTTTTAAATATTGTTGTTTTTCCAATTTAGTTTGGAAAATTCAGCCTTAAAGAGGATGATAATACAAGCTTCACATTTTTGTCTTTAAACTCTCTGGAATATCTTTCCCATGCATTTGCACTGCACATTTAACACAGTAAACCTGATATTTGCTTGATTTTATAAACTGATGTTTTGATTACTGTCTGTGGCAATCAACAGGGCACCAGGAATGTTATGCATTCCTGTATAATATCTGCCAATCTTTGATCTGTACATACAGGAGAACTGAACAAACACATTTTCTGTGAGATGAAATGTTTTACAGCCCGTGTTCTATTCCTGGATCACTGTCTCTTATCACACAACAATCCATTTAGTGGATCTACATCTGTAGCGGTACAACAAGGCCATGCCTCCGGAAAGAAGGGAATAGCAGCCCTTTTCAATATTCAATGAGGCACTTCTCTCTTTTTTTTCTTCTCACATAGCCTTTGTGACCCTGGACTTCTCCCTCTCTCTCTCTATCTCTCTTTCTGTCTCTCCCTCTCACTCTCTCTCTCATGTTGGACTGTCTCGGCAGTGCTGTTTTTCTGTCTGGTGTGTGTGTTCCTCAGCGTTTAACACTGGCCCCTCTCACCCTACTCTCTCTCGCTGTAATCTCGCCATCTGTGCCTAATTGACTGAGAGCCTGACGTCTTTCTGTGGGGATGGAATAGCACCCGAGTGCCAGGGAGGAAAAAATGGAAAAGAGACATGATGGCGAAAGTGATCCGAGGAGAAGTTGATGCCTCAATGCACTTGTCACTGCTGTGAACTCTAACCTCTGTAGAGGGGGTGGGATGAGTGGAAGGATGTGCAACTTTCTTTTCCTGTCATTTTTGGTTGTTAATGTGATGGAATCTTTCCATCTGCAGGAATGATGGTTCCACAGGTGGTTGGTGTGGGTTTTGTCAGTTTGTGAGACAGTCTTTTAAAGGAAAATTCATACTGCAACGACAGATGCATAACAATGCTGACAGAGTACAACACGACAAACTCTGATTCAACATGTTCATTGGGCAAAAACAAGCACCAATCAATGCCAACAAACACACTAATCTGACAAAACCTGGAAATTGTGTCTGTTGCCGTTTGTAGCCATCTGTCAGTGTTGTGTGAATTTGCCTTAAAGGGGGTCATATGATGTTGCTAAAAGAACATTATTTTGTGTATTCGGTGTAATGAAATGTGTTTATGCAGTTTAAGGTAAAAAAAAAACCAAAAAAAAAAAAAACCCATTATTGTTCTCCTCTATGCCCCGCCTTTCTGAAACATGTTTTTTAAAAAGCTCATCGGTCTGAAAAGCAAAGTGTGCTCTGATTGGCCAGCTAACAAGTGCATTGTGATTGGCCGAAATTCCTTAAGCGTTTATGGAATTGTTACGCCCCACATTAAACTCTGATGGCATGTCCCGCTCAGAACACCAGCATGAAAGGACAAAAACAATATTGTCGGCCCGAGACTCAAACCCACAACCCTAGGGTTAGGAGTCATACTCTCTAACCACAAGGCCATGACTTCCCAAGTTAGATATGAGAGTGTCTCTCCATATTAATCTGGTTAAATGTAAATTCATTGAATCTTACCCTTCATAATATAAATGGTGTTGATCCAGGTTTTTGTCATTGCTATTGTGACAACTGTAACATAATTATACATAAAAAACAGTATATAATAAACAGTAACTAAGGGAGGTAGGTCTTACCGATAGGTCAATTAAGTCATTCATTTTAAATTTGAATTGGTCATGCAATATATGATTTTGATTTTGAAAAACAGAAAAGAAAAATAACCTGTTTCCCACTTAATTGGTATTTGAATAGGAATTTAAGTGGAATTTATATTCAGGAAAATTAGGTGTCCTTCCACCTTGGTCCATAAAAAGTGATTTATTAAATATAAAGAAGTGTATATACATGAAATATCTTTTTATAAGTGACATTACAAACACATCTGTCTGTAAAGCCTATAAAACTTTCAGAGTTTTGCAAAACATTTGTTTTAATGAATCTTCATTTTCTACTTGAAAAATTACATAAAGTTTATATGATTCAAACGTGTATTCTAATTCAGCATACTTAATTCAAATCAATTCAAGTGAAATTTGAACTTAAAAAGCATTTTAAAAGGGCATACAACTTTGCGTTTAAAGTGATAGTTCATCCAAAAATGTAAATTCTGTCATTAATTACTCACCCTCATGTCGTTCCGAACCCATTAAGATCTTCGTTCATCTTTCGAAAACAAATTAAGATATTTTTGATGAAATCCGAGAACTTTCTTACCCTCCATAGACAGCAACGGAACTACCATGTTAAAGGCCATTAAATAGTCTGTGTGACAACAGTGGTTTGACTGTAATTTTATGAAGCTATGAGAATACTTTTTGTGCACAAATAAAACTATTCTTTTCTTCACATTTGTTCATCCCATATCTCCTCTACACTCCTCCCCCAACTCTGTCTGCCCCCCTTGAGGATCAGACTGGCTTGTTGGACTTTGAAGCTAGCTGGTTGAAAGTCTTCCTATCTCGCCATCAGGGCCTTTCTGATAGGGCGGCACATCACAGAAGCAGGCTGACAGAACATCCATCCAGCCTGGGTGACCAGCTTCCACCATCCCCCCCCCCCCCCCCCACTTACTGTAAGCTTCCAGAATTCCACTTCTCTCTACTGCTCTTCAAACAAACGCTGGGCCTAAACTCCTGGGGAGCTTGGGTGCAGCCTCTGAGACGGAGAAGATACTGAGGGATGAAGAGAAAGATGGAGAGAGAGAAAAAAGAAAGGGAGAGAGTGGGGAGATCTTATATTTAATAAGTAAACCGATGCTGGCACGGGGCAGACCGGTCTCTTGGGCCAGGCTCAGCCAGCCATTTCTCAAGCAAAGTGAAGGATTTGGGTTAGATACAGAAAGCCCACGAGATGCTCCCTGGCATTTTCCGCATGCGGAGGATATCAGAGCAGAAGGTGAGAGAGAGAGGGAGGGTGAGAGAAGGATGTGCCCCTAGTATCCATTCATTTTCACTCTGTCTCTATGCCATTTGTGCAAATGATGATGGCAAATGCAGGTGTGAGAACTTCAGTTCTTCTGTCAAAGGTGAGGGAGAGACCGGGAACAAGGGAGTGATTAAAAATGGAGATCTTAGTGGGGAAAAGAGAAAAAAAGGCCTTGGCAGAGCTTCAGTTAAGACATATCATGGGTGTAACACTTCATTTTACACTTCATTCACCTAGACCTAGATAGCAATGGAAACACCCTCCTCTCCATATTCCCTCATGGTTGAGGAGAGGGCCAGCCATGTTCGATAACCTCCTTCTATGAAATGGAGGTCCTGTTACCAGTAGCGTCTGAAAGATGAGTAAAAGAAATAGGACAAATCAGGCCTTTAGGCTCCACAGAATGAGTCTCAATTATCAATTTATGACCTTTCCGGAATGATTTTAACTCTGATATATATTTATAGCCGTACCTTTCAACATGTCGGTTCCCGAACAATGAGTTTTGAGAAACAAAAACCATTGAACTTTTGAGGCAACGCCAGCCAGTAAAGACAAGGACTGTTCAAGGCCTTTCATCACCATTCGTTTTTCCTCCCAGCTGGAAGAGGAAGCAGTTCGTTTGGAGGTTCGGAGCCTCAGGGGGAAACCGACTGACTAGCTGTCCTTGCTCTTGCCTAACACCGGGAATCCCAATGGGGTTTCAAGGTACGGCGACTGTGCTCTGTGGCAGCAAATGAAATCCTGTCATATAAATAATGGACGGAAATGAAGGAGAATAGCTCACAGTAGCCCTCTTAGATATTTGCCCAGAAACCGCAGATGCTCTGGAACAGGCATCATAACAGCCTAACTACAAAGGAGCCCACTTCTGCTGGCCATTGTGGGGGAAAGCCAGTCAAAGCTAGCTCACAAAACCCGCTCCAGAACATTTAATACAGAGGCAACTGTTTTGTGATTGCTCTTTTTCAGATCTGTAGATTAAGATACTTCTTATTGGCTTTGCGCTTAACAATATCTAGAAATGTTAATGAGAATAAAATATTTAAAAATGTTTATCCTATATAACAATTTAAAGTAGTTTAACAGAATAAAACTATATATTAAATATAAAAATTCTGTAAATCATTTACCTATACCTCATTATTCCAAATCTGTGCTTATTGTTTATGTAAAAAAAAAAATCCTACCAATCATGTAAACTAAAAGGAAACAAATCAAAACAAAGCAAAAAATATGCCACCTTAAAAAAATGTTGTTTTTCCATTGTTTTTCTATGTAAACATGCTCTATACAAACATGTTTGACAGTTATGCTTGCATCTCTCCACTTTTGCAGCACATGACATGGCATTCAGTGCTCAAATTCAGTTTTTAAAAAAAAAATATGTCTAGACCTTTTTATTCTTTTCAATTCACTGCCCTGTGCCTTGTTTTAAATGCAAAAACACATTGGGTGAATTTCACAAAATCCTGCCATTTTTTTATTTTATAACAGCTGAAGAGAGAAGGATTATTAGCAAGCAATTTTCACTATATAACAAAAAGCATACTATATGGTACATTATTAAAATAATTGTGTTCCACAGAAAAAAAAGAAAGTCATGTGTTTTGAATTACACAAGGGTGAAAAAATCATGACAGAATTTTCTTTTTTGGGTGAGCTATTGCTATAAAAGCAACAGAGGATGTTAACTATGATAAAATAAATCAGCTCTCTGCCAGGTTAAATCCATCTTTCCTTTCACTTGAATTATGAGAACAGTGACCTTTGCTTTTAGTGATGGTGCTTACACTCAGGCACTGACCTATTAACCAAAGGTGAACAGCGATAGAACATTAGCTTTTCCTTTAAAAAAAAACTTTTTTCTGGCTTCAAAGTCCAGTTAATAGTTCAGTGGCTGAGCTTAAAGTGTGATATATTTAAACGTTCTGGGCATTTCTCCAAATGTCATCTGCCATTTCCTGCTAGCCAATTCATTTACTGCTCTGTGCAAAGGCCTAATAAAGAGGCAGATACTTTGCTTCTGTTTGATATGCAAACCCAAACATGAAATTCACAAGGGATCTGGTAATATTTACTTTAATGCACTTCTGGAGATGGAAAATGAAGTTCTTACAGCAACTGTTTGAGATACAATCATATCAAACAGTAAAGCAAGTGCTGCTAATCACATGTGATATTGTATACAATATCTGTTTTACTCTGTAGTTCTCTATTTCTCATCCTATTATACATAAGAGAGAGATTGATTGTGGCTGTGCAGACCTAGCTATTAAGTCAATGAAAAGTACAATATGGTCCAATCCTCTTCAATCACCAAATGTGCCAAGTGAAGCAACTCTCTCCAACACTGTTACTGTTGTTTTGACTTTTGACAATAGGCTTTCTTGCTATCTTGACCCTTTGCTAATCTTAAAGGATTTCCAGGTGTTGCCCCAGGGTCACTCTTTCCTAGCTGGTGTTGTCCTGAGAGACTCGGGACTCCAACTGCCATCGATCCAGGGTGAAATGTCATCCTAGCAGCAGCCAGCAGTGATAAGAGGGCCATTTTTCAGGAATCCAAGCCCAAGGATAAGAAGGAAAACTACGATCCACTGAGAAAAACACAATAAACCAACAGAATAAAAGCTGGACGGATACTAAAAAAATGCTTGGCATTACATTACTACATAACAAAAAATTAAATGGCGAAAAATGAAACAAAACAAAACAGTAATATCATTAAATGCATGGCTTTCATCTGGCAGCAAGTGTAAAACATAAATAACCTTCAATGCTCCATTTATCGAATATATGCGAAAAAAGAGAACACTTCAACATAATGTGCTTGAAGAGGGGAAGGCAAGCTATTCATTAAGCATATTACAAGGCAAAGAAAATGCATTAACGCCTGCATTGAGCTCTTTGAGCATGTAATTCCTCTTTGTTCTGACTTCTTAAGCATGTTATTAAAAGCATGTAAGAGAGGAACCATTAAGCTTCTTCGCACCGACACATACATTATATAAAAGATGAGAGGCCACGGACACATTTGACAGGTCAGGACTGACCGCGGATCAGTGCTTTTACTAAATCAGGAATGTAGAACAGACTACGGATGACCTGCCGTCTATGATCTCACTGAATTGGAAACATGGAATGGGATTAGAATGTCGACCCCAGGCTTGAGGATTCCCAGGACATGGAGGTAGAGTGGGAGAGATGATGATTGGCCGAGACAACAGAGAGGACCAACAAGGCCCTGAGCACAACACCGTAATGAAAGCACTTCCAGGCAATGGGAACACTGAACTGAGCATATAAACAAACTTATTCACTAAGCCGGAAGATGGATGGTCAGCAAAAGTTACTTCTGAGAAGCACATGTGTGTGATATGAGAGGAGGAGGAAGAACAGATACAAGTAGCAGATGGGGTGAAGGAATGGGGTTTGTTAAAGAACAATCACCTACAGCTCCGACTGGAGAGACTTTCTTTTCCCCAGGTGATTCCTTAAACACAATAACAAGCCTTCAAAAGAGGAAAACACAGTCCACCGTGAGGCGAGACAAAGGCATGAAAAATAGACTTGTCATACTAAAAGTAGTAAAAAAATTTAATCCCTTTAAGACACTCTGTGTAGTGTGGGGGGTGAATTATTTTACTGTATCAAGGGAAGTCTCCAGGGTAGGGTAATAGCTGTCTTCTGTTTTTATTTTAGTTTTTATACTGTATTTATATCTCCGGTACTTTGTTTAGTTCTTAAACAAATGCAAAGACTAATTATTCCGAGTTAAATTATAAATGGAGCCAATTGTTTTTGGGCAATTGAACAGGGAATTATTGTCACTTTAAAGGGTCATCCAGCAACCCAGTGCCACTGGGAATGCTAACGGTTTTTCATAAATACACACACTCGATGTGTGCGAGTGTGTGTATTTATGCATTATGGAATTACTTCCATAATACGATCTATTTCCAATTAAAACTGAATATTTCTAAATGTTTCTAATCTTTACTGTAAATATAAAATTCATTTAATGATTAATCATGATTTTTATGTGAAAACATTTGTACTCATCTTATATGCATACATATGTGTCTAGTGAATCCTACTTGAATGCCAGCATTAAAGGTTTACTAGTAATGGCAGCTGTCATCCTCTATTTCTCTTTCTCTGTTTTACACGCCCACTGTTTTTGTACTACACAGATGCACAACCTATGTTCATTTTTCCAGCAAGTGCCAAAAAGTCTGTCCATCAATCTGGCAACCTTAGAAAGAAACATTCCATCCCGTTCTAGTGGAAATGACATTCACCCAAACCATTTCTGACAGAAGCCGTTAATGAAAGTGTGGTCATGCATCAAAAAAACAGGTTCTCCATCAAGCTGTCGTGGTCTTCTCAAAGCTGGATAGAAGAACCAAAATACACACAACGACTGAAGCCATATGCCTGCCAACTCATCCTTTACATCTGGATGTGTTTGTGTGTAAAAAGTTTATTTTTTCTCATTGTAACCCCTAATGAAATATGTGATTTATGTGCTGGCAAAGAGATGAGGAAACATAATCCACTTACAGACCATGTTAAACTACTTATAGAGGTGAAGTGGTCTAAAGGATAGAGTCGGACTTGTAACCCAAAGGTTGCAGGTTCGCGTCTCAGATCCGGCAGGGATTGTTGGTGGTGGGAGTGAATAACTATTATTGAGATGATGTTGTGTTGTTGTTATGAGAAGTTAATTAAAGAAGGATAATATTCCATTCTGTGAAAAAAGACAGGTTTGGAAAGAGTAATATAAGTAAATTTAAGTAAATAATTACAACTTATTGTGTTATTTTTTTTGGATGAACTATTCTTTTAACCGAACATAAACGGCATATATTATACCACACTATTAAAAATCTTAAAATAAGAAACATTACATTAAAATAGAAATTCTACACATTGGTACTTTTATGTCCAGTTCATTGTTCATCACAGCTGTTGAGCACTTTCTAGTGATCTCAGAGCAATAAACATCACAGTCATTCAGCAGATTCCTCAATGAGCATGAGCAGATGAAATAAGAGTGCTTGAATGTTAAAGGTTCATTACAGTTCATAAAAGTATAGGGTTGACCATTTAAGACTTAATTAGGTGGTGTGTCTACTTAGTCAGCGGCCAGAGAAAGAAGCAGAGAGACAGCGTTAACCAGTTTACAGATACAAATTAAAGCTGACACAACAACAAAGCACCGTGAAAGAGTTAGGCAAATGAAAGAATCTGTTTTTCTGCACAAATAGGCCAATCATTTAGGACACACACTTCCACTTTCCTCCTCAGGGACTGGAACAGCAAAGGATTTAACTCATCAAAGGATGAGTGTGTGTGCGTGAGTGTGACAGAGAGGGAGGGATGGAGACTGTGTGTTCACTTGTGCACATCCTTTGCCAGTATATCTGCATGTAATGGAATTGCATGTGTCCTCCAGTGCATGAGATGATTTGTTTTTGAACTTGTGTCCATGACTATGAATGATCACCACCCGAACTGTGAAATGTAGGAATTTACTAATAACGATTTGTGCCCTCTGATAGCCCCTTTTATTTGCACTTGCTATTTGCTGTTTCAGCAACCGAGTCACTGAGGAATTATGCAAATCAGGCAATGGCAATAAAGCGTGACACATTTATTTTGAGCAATGCAACTTTTATCAAAAACTTAATTTTGATTGTTAATTTTGATGAAAGCTTTATCTACATTTTATTACAAAATTCAAACATAAATGTTATTTTGATGCTTTTAAAACCTAGTTTGAAACATCGCTGGAATTGACGGGTGATCTGATCTATCATAATAGTAAATCTGACATTTTGCACGACAAACAAACCAGACTGGAGAGTAGATTAACGCCGGTGGACTTGACCTTGCAAAATTGTGTGAATTGACATATTTCCGTAGTTGAAACAATATATCTTCTGATGTTCATTCATGTTTATTTGATGCTATAACTAGTAAAGAGGAAGAGATGATTAGTTCACCTGCTGCTTAAACTGAGGCACTACAGCAATCTGTTGAATTTCTTTAAAAATATTACATAATTTAAAAGATGTGACTTTGTTTCATACTAAATGTAACCTCTTCTGTCAGTCTTTCTGTATATTGTTATTGTCCTCTATGATCTACAATGTAGTTTTCACTGAATGAGAGGTCTTTGTGAAGGGTCAATTGGCAACAAAAATAAACATCAGAAGGTATGTTCAAAGATATGCTTAAAATGTATTATCTCTCATGTAATTGCCCAATCAGCAATTCAGCTGCGAAAAGACATTACATTACATTTACATTTACAGTCTTTCAATGTCCATATTTTGTTACTTAGAAAAAATAACTGTAGGCTACAGAAGAAACTATATGTACACACACTATGGACATGGAAAGATTTAAATGTGTTTTTTTTTCACAATTGAATCACTGTTTATTATAATGTTATTATAATGAACATTAAGAATTAAGAACATTTTATTTTGCCTACTTATATGGAATGAAACCAGAATGAAATCCAACAGGCATGCTTGTTGCTTACCAGTTTTGGAGTGCAAAATAATCATTTCCCAAACAGCATTTTTGCTTTCAACAGCCATTTGTAAGGTGAAGAAGTCTTGTATTATCCCCTAATCACCAGAAAAAACTGCCACAAAGACATGATTCCTATCTTCCCTTGAGCCAGGTTATTTGTTCAATTCTCAGCCGACATGACCCAGATGTTTTCTTCTACGTCTGTGGGTGTTTTACTACATCCAAACAGTGACAGAAATACCAGACTCGTTTATAGATTTCTGTTTGTGTAAAGTTCTTTGACATTAAATTAAGTATTTTAACTTATACTCCCACTCATTTGCAGAGTGTGAGTTAAATTATACATTTTGAATACATACAGTGGTGGCCAAACTTTTTAGAACACTAGTATTTTCATCACTTTAAAATTGCTTTTAAGTCAGTTATTTCTATCTTTTGCTCTAGTGTGTCAGAAGGAAGTATCAGTTAACATTTTCAAACATTCATTTAGCCATTTATTGTAATAATCCAGTGAGAGTTTTGTTTGCACAATTGACAACAGCCAGTGCACCACACATAGACCTGATCTCATCATCCTCCAGTCTGTCTTGCAAATGTAAACTTTCCTATTGACACACTTCAGCAAATGACAGAAATAACTTACTTTAAACCATTTTTCAGCTGGTGAAAATACTAGTATATATGAAAAAAATCATGCTTAACTGTATGATAAAGTTTTTAATGAATATTTTTAAACTCAGCATTATCTAATTAGGTAACCCCCCCCCCCAAAAAAAAATAAATAAAAAAATAAAAAAATACATTTTTATGAATGTCTATTTGTATGGATATAATTCTGTCAGGAATATGTGAAAATTGTTTAAAAGCTTTAGACGACATTTTCTCAAAACTAGTTTTAGTAAAACATTAATTATATTATTATAATGTAAGCCTATAACTTAGATATAAAAGATCATACGGCACATTTAGTGCCAGATTTACCTGTATTGTGGGTAGTTTGTGATTTAAATGCAGGTTTTTTTAATTACTATGTAATAAGGTGGTGCAAATATTTAGTAAATTTACCTTTTTTGTTGTTGCAGGTGGATAAACTGCTGTACATAAGGAAAATGTGCACTGTCCAATTGACCTTTGAGAGTGAGTATGGTCACACGCACAGTTTCCCATCAGATCCTGCTGTGCCAACACAATGGGGTTGGCAGGTCTCCAGGACAGCACATCTGGCACTTGAGAGAGCAGCTACAGAAGGTGATGGGCATGACTCAGGAACAATGCCAAACGGCACAGACTCACTACACCGCTGAGAGAGAAGGAGGAGAAAAACTCAAAACAGACTCGGGGATCTTAAGGATACACAGGCTGTGATCTCTGCTATACAAGGAGGTAATCAGAAATGTAGTGCTGTAATTTTGAAATCACATACACACAATGTCCTGTTTCACATTCTTTCAGAATCTGGCATGCACTCCACTCCACGAATGTACGTACATAAATATATGTGTAATTGTGGATATACTTTCAGTACACAGTAATTTGCTGTACGTACTTATAGTGCTACATGTATACTTATAAAAAAACATCTCTGGGTGCATTTGAGGCGGATCGAAAAGCTCAACAGCTGCTCTGCCCATCATAATTTCATCCCAAAATACAGGTACATGATCTAAAAAAACATAAATAATTAAATATAAACAAACAAACAAATAAATAAACAAGACCCACAGATCCATATCAATTCAATCAAATTTGGAATATTTATAGCTCACAATTAAGAACCTAATATCCATATTTGACTGATTGAAGTGCTTTTGCTGATATCGGTTTCTGACTTCCAAAAAAGCACTGGAGATGGGAATACAAGGCCACTTCAATATTGTTATCATGACCATGACAGTCATGAATATAATATACACTGCTGTTCAAAGGTATGGATAGAAATACAGTAAAAACAGTAATATCATTAAATTTTATTACAATTTAAAATAACTGTTTTCTATTTTAGAATAATCTGTGATGGCAAAACTGAATTCTCAAGATCATTACTCCAGTGTCACATAACCCTTAGAAAAATCATTCTAAAATGCTGATTTGATGCTCAAGATACTCAAATATAATCATGTGTATATATATATGTGTGTGTGTGTGTGTGTGTGTGTGTGTACATATATATATACAGTGCTGTGAAAAAGGTTTTGCCCCTTTCCATTTTTTTTGTTTATTTATTTTTTTATTATTATTCTTTTGCAGATTTGTCATACTTGAATAATTTAGATAATACATTTTTGAATATTACACCAAGATAACCTGAGTAAATAAAAAATGCAGTTTTGAAATAATAATTTATTTTAAAAAGAGAAAAAAGCTGTCCAAACCTGCCTGGAAAAATAATTTGCCCCTAAATCTAATAATTGGTTGTGCCACCCTTTGCAGCAACAACTGCAATCAAGCATTTGCGATGACTGGCAGTGAGTCTTTCACGTCGCTGTGCAGGAATTTTGGCTTTTTTTTTCAGGATTTTTTTTTTTTTACAGAATTGTTTTACTTCAGCCACATTGGAGAGTTTTCAAGCATGTTTAAGGTCATACCACAGCATAGCAGTCAGATTCAAGTTCAGACTTTGACTTGGCCACTCCAAAACTTTACTGCTGATCATTGCCCTGCTGCATAACCCAAGTGTGCTTAAGCTTGAGGTCACAAACTGACGGCTGGACATTCTCCTTCAGGATTTTCTGATAGAGTGCAGAATTTATGGTTCCATCAATTATGGCAAGTCATCCAGGTCCTGAAGCTGGAAAGCAGCCCCAGACCACCACACTACAACCACCATGTTTGACTGTTTGTATGTTCCATTGATGAAAAGCTGTGTTGGTTTTATGCCAGATGTAATGGGACACATACGCTTTTGTCTCATCTGTCCACAGAATCCTTGTGGATAATCAAGATATTTTTTTTTTGGGCAACTGTGAGAAGAGACGTTGTGTTCTTTTTGGTCAGCAGTTGCTTTTGCCTTGGAACTTGGATGCCATTTTTTACCATTCTCTTTCCTATTGTTGAATCAAGAATACTGACCCTAATTGAGGCAAGTGAGGAGCCTGTCCTCCAACAAAAAACGACCATATAGGTCGTTTGTGCAAGCACCTTATTACGGCCTATATTTACGTTTTAAAGTTAAGCGCCCTCTAGCAGGCGTAAAAATAATGACAGTATCGTGTTGCGTCTGTCGTCATGAAATGACGTATCACGTCATTACCAATCAAAACGTATGTTTATTTAAATGCAATGTGTGAGCTTTTTACACCGATCTCACGGTATTTCCTACATATTTTACTAGGTGGCTTATTTGTTCAAATGACCACACCTAACCCCACCCCTAAACCTAACCCTCACAGAAATCATGCTAAATTATGATTTATTGAGCATATACATTTTCGTGCATATCCATTCCCTGGGATCGAACCCATGATAGCACGATTACATATCAAGGTATAACGCAATAATCTACCAACTGAGCTACACGAAACACAAACCAGAGTGCATATAAAAGAATACAAAACATTAATATGAAAACGATGTTTTGCCGATAGGGGCACAATTGTAGGATACGCTCTTATGGGTCGTATTTCAGGGATTTGGACAAACGACCTATACGAGCGTATTGGTTGGAGGACAGGTTGCAAGTGAGGCCTGCAGTAGATGTTGTTTTTGGCTCTTTTATGATCTCTTGGATGAGTCGTTGTTGCGCTCTTGGAGTAATTTTGGTAGGCCGGCCACTCCTGGGAAGGTTCACCACTGTTCCAAGTTTTTTCCATTTGTGGATAATGGCTCACTGGACTGTGTTTTTCACTGGAGTCCCAAAGCCTTAGAAATAGCTTTATAACTCTATCCAGATTGATACATGTCAACAATTTTGTTTCTGAATAGAATTACTATTGTGAATTTCTTTCAAATGCGGCATGGTGTGTTGCTCTTTAAAGGAACACTTCACTATTTTTGAAAATAGGTTAATTTTCAGTTGAGGTTTACCGTTATTGAATCCATTCAGCTGATCTCTGGGTGTGGCGGTAGCACTTTTAGCTTAGCTTAGCATAGACAATTTTAAGATAAGCACACTTTTCTTGGCATTAATTCTTAACCCCAGCTCTTTCGTGTGAGCGAGAATGACATCCTGATGGCGAACCGCCATCTGCTCTGATTGAGCTAATATCAACCAATCGTCAATGTGGCTAAGTCATGAAAGTGTGGGGTGAGAGTGAAAGGTCAGAGAAAGAACCGGTATTGGTAGGCTTTTGCCCCCAAAAGCAAACCTCAGGAAATTCCTATGATGAGGACTGGTGAAGTGCCAGCTGTAGGACCCAGACTCTACAATGGGAGAAGGAACAACCTCGATGTCCTCCGTTCTCAGAGAATGTCTACTTCTGTTCAATTACCAGAGCCTGCTCGGGGCCCATCAGGATGGGAAAGGGCCTGTTGAATTGAGGCGGAGGAGAATCAAACTGGATTCTGTGGCCTCTCACTACAGTGGACACATTGAGACACGTTTGGCAGTAGTTTTCACGCTGCCAAATAGTCTACTAAGGGAATCAGCCTCTCTAGACTGATATCTGGTGTCATCAGAGCAGGTAGCTCGGTGCCCTGAAGCAGTGCACTGGCAGGAGATGAATAAACTAGCTGCTCTGGAAACCTCCATGGAGGTAGCAAGCCTCTTAGCACCACTACGTTTCCAGGCGGTAACTGAGAGAAGTGCTCGCTGGAGACTGCTACGCCCTGGAACAACTGCAGGGTTGGCAGATCGACCTCCTGAGGGCACTGAGGAGAGACGGGCACCGTGTAATACGGTGTACACCACTTTTCTCAAGAAGGGCATGCCCTCCAAGGTCCTGAGCCACAGCATCAGGACTCGCAAAGCTGAAGTCTCCTATTAAAAATGATGGTCCTCAGACCCTCAGACCCACGTCTTTTGTACGGAAGACTAGACCAGAGCCTGCTCGAGGCACGACTCAATGAAGCACACTTGACAGGGGCTCCCACACTGCCTTGTGGCCTACTAAGGGAACCAGTCTCAAAGAGAGCCTTCTGTGAGTGAAGCAAAGCAGTAACAAATGCTCGCATCGCGGGCCGTCAACTACATTGAGAGCTGATTCTGCATGCTTCGCTCTCAAGCAGACAACACACAAACTGCGTGTGTCCCTACCCCAATATATTTTTATTTCGTGTGCAGGCAAAAACACACAGCCTGAATGCTGGCGGCTCTCACCCAAAAAACATCTTTTGACTGAAATTTTGACATAATGGAGCTTATCAGTGGACAAACAACACTAAATAAGACTCACATACACATATAGCGACTGACACACACACAGAGCGCTTGCTAAATGACAGAAGGCTCAAGACAATTATCTTGTTTTAAACACAATTAGGACACTTTCCCTATAGTTTCTTCCAGACTTACCTAGGCTCATCAAAGAATTGGTGTGCAACTTTGCTCATGTTGACAAAGGTTTCTTTTATTTATTTATTTTATTTTTTCGCAATATAATCCTCTATCCCCTTGCATTTCAATTTCAAGGCTTCCCTTTTATATCAAAACCTCTTCTGGTCTGTTGGGGTTTGGACTTTTCTGTGACTGTAAAGCGGGTGTTGGTGAGCAGTAATGCAGTGTAGTCACTGAGCTTTAGCTCACATGTGGTGGGTGTATTATTGAGGGCAGATGGCTTAAACCCACGAGTGTCTGTTGAGATATCATGGTGCTGAAGGGCTATGCCACCAAACCCATTTTGATTAGACTGAGTCTCTGGAGCCAGAATGGCACTGGCAGACTCCGCTTTGCCTCTAGATCATAAAACCCTCAATCACAAAACGAAAGTACATTCAATTAGTTTGCCAAACACACATAAATGCACCAGCGTAAGCCTGAGTTTATTTTCCTCTCTATCAGCCTTCTCTGTCTCCATCCTCCCACCTTTGAGTTCTCAAACTACCTTTCTGCAAAGAGAAAGCGTTTCTTCATCAAAGCGTTGCTGTTAGTGTAAAATAAACCCCCACCCTCTCGCAAAAAGGCATGAAACACAATTATGCAATGCAACGCAAATGAGGTATGGCCGAGTCGACAGAAAATGGCTAATAGTTCATTTCAGTCACTGTCTGCGTGTGAGAGCGTTGAGCTTTTTGCTTCATTACCTTCAAAACAGTATGTAAATTCGCTCTTTTGGAGACAAAATATTTAGCTGTGTTTTGCTCAGAGGAAATGAGTGCAGTGGCTGATGGCAAGAGAGAGAGAGAGAGAGAGAGAGAGAGAGAGAGAGAGAGAGAGAGAGAGAGCGAAACAGTCGAGAAAAAAAAAACCTTACTGCTAGCATAGCCTGAATCACGCTTAAAATATAAGCTTTAAAGACATGTAGGTCACAAGCTGATATTTACATAAACTGTCTGACATGTTATCAAGCAACTCTCATTATTCTGACTGGTTCCTTTGCTTTTCTAGCATTTTGATGCCACTTTAGAAGAATGGAAACACAACATATTTTCTGTGAACAATGCTGATGATTATCTTTCTGTATTTTATCTATATAATTAAAACATGCAGATTTCTGTGAGTTATGTAAAAATCCTTGTTAAACGATTGTTTTCAAAACAATGAATATAAAGAGTACAGACAGGAGCAAAATATTCACACAAACAAGACAATTTATGGAATGCATGATAGATCACCTTGGAAACCACTGGCAGAGGTGAATGATAACGCCGGTTCCACACTGCAAGCGTGAGCGGCGCATATTTTTTTCGGCTTGCATGTTAATCAATGATTGCGTTCACACTTTCAGCAGGAGTAGCACGTGAGCGTCAAGCATTAGCGTCGCATGAGCAGCAGTGAAGCTGGAGTTTCGGCACCGAGTCTATTTTTGCTGTGCTGCTGACACTCAATTAAATTGACATCAACACTTTTGACAAAATAAACACGATTTCACAGAAAATATGGTAAAAATGCACTGCTTCTTTAAATATTGTGTTCTTTAAATATTGTACACGTTCACTTAGAATTGACGTGACAAACTTACACCTTTTATTTATTTTCAGTTTCACAGTTACAGAAATGGAGCTATAGACACAATAAATCCACATAAGGGGCAGCTGTGGCCTAATGGTTAGAGAGTTGGACTTGTAACCCAAAGGTCACAGATTTGAGTCTCAGTGCTGGTAGGAGTTGTAGGTGTGGGTGGAGTAAATGAAAAACACACTCTTCCACCCTGAATACCCATGGCTGAATTACCCTTGAGCAAGGCACTGAACCCCCAGTTGCGCTGCGGGCGCTGCATATAGCTGCCCATTGCTCCGGTTGTATGTTCATGGTGTGTGTGTGCACTTGGATGGGTTAAATGCAGAGCACCAATTTTGACTACAGTACAATACATTACATTATTCATTTAGCTGACGCTTTTTATCCAAAGCGACTTTGCTATATATGTCAGAGGTCGTATGCCTCTGGAGCAACTAGGGGTTAAGTGTCTTGCTCAGGGACACATTGGTGTCTCACAGTGGATTCGAACCCGGGTCTCTCACACCAAAAATAAAAATATTATGAACGCTCAGCGTGTTCACCTCGGTAAGAACGCACCTTTTCATTTTTTAAATGAATCTCTATGAACAAATAATGACTTAAACATGATATTCTCACTTAAAAAAAAAAAACTAGCTAAAATAGAATTAATAATTGTATTGCTCCAGGTTTTCAGTTACAAAAACGGAAAACAATGCACAAATTACAAACAAAGACACAAGACGAACACAGACACAAAACAATCGTATAAATCATATTGACAACTTCTAAGAACAATTTTAAGATTTAAATTACGATTGGATAGAAATGCATAGCTTACAGCTCTACATAAATACATTTTGAAATTCTTACTTACCAACGAATTGTTAAAATCCAACGAATAATTCACATTTCTCCCGATCAGCTACAAAAACAGAGCTTAATCACAAGTAATTTACATAAAGCAAAAGCTTATTGACAGCTTATAAGAAATGGACATGAATATTATGGACACACACTGAGCTATAACTTGGTTAATACCACATTTTTGGATAGGGCCTATGGTAAAAGTATTAAAAATTTGTAAAATATTTAAAAAATAAATAAAATAAAATTGAATAATAACACTATAAACAGTGTTCTATATTTGAGTATGACTGAAAAGACATGATAGGAGCAGTTTTCTCTTGCACAAATCCCCGTGTTATAACTTTCAAGACTTCAAAACATTCAAGTTTATAACTGACAAACCTCTAAAAACAAATTTATAGCTGTCTTTGTAAAGAAATATGTTGCTTTGGAGCCGCTGTTGTGACGCTGTACAAACGCTTCCAGTGTGAATACTCTGGAGCATTTGCAGCTGCAGTGACGCTGTAGTTACACTCACGCACTGCTCAGGTGACGCTCACGCTTGCAGTGAAAAACAGGCGTAAGTGTACAATGTAGCATAACAAAAGCAGCAATAATTTGACTGAATGAAGATGGAAGAACCTTTTCTCAATCTTCTATTGTCCAATGTTGGTGAGTTTGGGCAAACTGTAGCCTCAGTTTCCTGTTCTTGGCTGACAGGATTAGCACTCTGTGTCTGCTCTTCTGTATACCTCGATTATAACGAGTGGTTATTTGAGTTACTGTTGACTTCTATCAGCTTGAACCAGTTTGACCATTCTCTTCCAACCTCTGGCATCAACAAGGCAATTTCGCCCACAGAAATGCCACTCAGTGGATATTTTCTCTTTTTCAGACCATTCTCTGTAAACCCTAGACATGGTTGTGTGTGAAAATCCCAGTAGATAAGCAGTTTCTGAAAAACTCAGATCATCACATCTGGCACCGGCAACCATGTTCAAAGTCATTTAAATGACCCTTCTTCTCAATTCTGCATTCTTCTCCAGTTGTCCTAGTTGAATTTTTGTGAAAACTGTGAAGCATTCCTCCCCAATGATTCTTTGATGAATAAAAAGTTCAAAATAATTCTAGTGATACCATGACTATGATTACCATATATTCTGTTCCTATCAGATGGTAATCTAAGAGTATTTTGATATATACTCTGAATGATCATCATATTAATATGTTGTCCTAATTAAAAATATAGATGCTAGAACTACTTTTTATGAATAATAATGAGATCATGTTTCATATTATGTTTGTGCATTCTTCAAGTCATCCAAGAGAGGAAGCAAGACTCAATAGCTTTGAAAGCCCTCTAAAAAGTTGATTGATGCACACCGGCACTCTGAAACAGTGTCTTTCAGTTGCAGTGAGGGAACAAATCCCCAGAGCAAATCTAAACACTAGTTCACAAATAATGAGACCTGCCTTACAGACAGAGTTTTCTGTGCTCAAGCATTCCCAGACATTTCGGATTTGAGACTGAGCTCTTCGCAACATCTTTCCTAAAAGCCGCCTAGTCGTGGTGGCCGAGAGTTCTGGCAGGAGATCAATGCGAAACTCTGCACCCCTTTCACAGCCTTTTCAGCCATGTGACAGAATGAAATGAAAGTGTGGAAGCATTTCAGCACAACTGATTTATTACTTTATGATAGAGGACTGGTCTGAGAGCTGTGGTCACTGGTGCTGCAGCTAGACTGGGTCAGTGATCTGACTGTGTGCTGACCTTAGAACAGTGATCGCAATGATCCTGAGACATTCATGAAATGATGTGGATGCTAGAGCTGCGAGGTTATTAGACTTAGGGGAGAACAGAACATGTTTTCCTGAATGCTGTTTCTCCGATTTTCATATATTACTCCCAAATGTATCTGAAATGTACAGTTTATTCATAGTGGAAATAAGTTTAGAGTACAAAGAGTTTACCTCATTACTGGATAGGCTATAAAACATGGGTGTTTTTATGCTTTGAAAGGCAAATTTACTTGATCAAAATTATGGTTTTGATCAAATCATCAAATGACAGACCATTATATTGTAGATCAGTTTATAAACCAAACATGAAGTTGTACTTTTATATGTCAAAATTGGTTGTTCTGTAAATATTTAATATTTTGTCCTCTACTGTTATATCTTTCTGATGATGTTGCAACACTCTGGTCTCTCCAATTTACAAGCATGCTAAAATATTGATAGTTTAGCTATAGGTAGTTTTCATAGCAGAGTGTAAAATCATTTTCAATTCAGTGTATAATGCTATAGTTTTGTGAAATGGTACTTTTATAGATGCTACTACAATCTCTAGTCACCCCAATTCACTAGGACGCTAAAATATTGATAATTTAGATCAGGGGTCATCACATGACCGGTGTCCTGCAGAGTTTAGCTCCAACTTGCCTCAGCACACCTGCCTGAACAATTCAAGTACAGAAGATATACACTGTCAGCTGGAGTGACCGTGATTCCACCCACTGGGTTGCAAAAAGACTGAATGGCAGCATTGGTTTTCAGCATGAATGCTGCGACAAAACACACAAAGGACATCTAAAATGAGAAAAAAAAGATTTGCAACTGACTGTACAAATAGATCTGACAAGAAATCTGAGGTATATTTTCATTGGCGGCTCATTGTGGGAGACAGGGGAGGCACAGCTTCCCCCACATTTTTAGGTGACAATAGGTTCATGCCTCAGTATGTGTATTTTTTTTGTTTGTAATTTCACAGCTGTAATATCTTAACAAGTTACGGAAGTTGGAAAATGCCAGCTTTTATGTAGCGAATGTGCTGAATCTGTTGATGTAATTGACCTGTCGTAAGCCCTACACTGTACATGACTTGAGAACAGTTTGCTGTTTAGGTTTGTACGTCAGGATGGGCTCACTAACTTTAACGTTTTCTAGTTTTAGCCATAGATACCTTGCCGAAGCACAAGATGACATTAACGTTCGGCTTAAGCAGATGAAAATTGGAACTTAGTGAGACAACCAGAAAATGAACGTTTTCATCTTCATTGTGACATTTTGCTCTGTTTTGTTTAGGAAATGTAATTAAATGAATTCTATAGCCCATCCACTCAAGATACCTGGAATAAGGGTTACAAGTACCACAGGCACATAGTTTTTCCATTTTTGTAGCATAATTACCATTAAACTGATGAGCGCTTCAGATCTTCCAATGGCGCTGAAACCTAAAGATGTCAGATTTCTGCTCCCCATGCAACTGATACTCGACTGCCATTGGCTCATCTTTGTTCGCGTGGAGGGGCTTACCGATAGGTCAATTACAACCGCTGGGTGATAGAAAAGGGGATGGGGAGACCGGGTGAGACCTGAGGTCTAATGCCTCCATTGGTAAAAAAAATAAAATAAATTAAAATAGCCAATCAGCATCAAGTGTTCACTTTCAGTGCTGAGTAGTGTTGAGAAAAGAAACCTTGCAGGGGAGGCTAGACTCCCATCTGGTATATCAACCAATATTAGTTTGAACGTCTTCCGCTGTGCTGATAATGTACCAAAGGCCTACTTAGGATAAGTAGCAATATTGAATATTTGATTGCCAACAGATTTACCAAGCTGCCATTCAAAGAGTATATATACAAATTAAAAATAATGGGAGAACACACCTAAGCTGGATATAGGCTACACAGCAGTCTGATTAATTAAATGGCACAACAGGCAGCTCTCTTTTAAAAAGGGATAGATGTCTGCTTCAAGTGATAGTCCATGCAAGTTAAATTATATTATCTTGCTGTATGCGTGTAATTTTCTCTAAGTTTTCTGTCTAAAAGCAACCAAAAAGCCATTTAAAAGTTGTTAAGCAAATAATAAAAATAATTTATAATAATAATAATAATAATAATAATCAGCATGGATCCCTAGAAAAGAGAAGCAAATGGATCCCTGCAATTCAATGTAAAATCATACCATATATATTGTATTGACGACTCATCAATTAAATATTTACCATCTTATATTCTGAAACTAGATGTTTTTAAATAAACACTGACAAAATCTATAAAAAGGTTTTGGCTAGGATGATATAACAATTCACATGTAACACTAGCTGCTGTGATGAGTCAGCTGCATCCCCCCTAATTATCACCCTTAATTGCCGCCCTTCGCCAGGCTCCCGACTACGCCACTGTTTAAATGTCGAGCGCGCCTCTCCTTGAGAGACCGGTCTCTTCCTCCGTGCATGCACGCTGGTGTCCTCATGGGTCCAGGAAGGGTGTGTAGAGGGACTCCTGCGCCGCCAGAGACGTGAGCTGCTGGACCTGAGGTCCGGACGAGAACCGCACCTATTACACGGCTCTTGGGCCAGGATGCCGGGTGGTCTAGTCCCTTCAAGCGCCGCAGCCAGCGAGAAGGATGCAGTCACTGGAAGAAGTCACCCTTCCTTCCTGAACACTGTCCCACCTACACGAACCCCGCAGCACGATGAGGACACCAGATCCCCTGTTTATTTTGAACACTCTTTTCCTCTCTTTTTTTATTATTTTCTGTTAATAAAAGCATCTCCGAGGCCTGACGTAACCCCACTGTGTCTGTCATTTGACCCTCCTGCCACACTGCGTTTACATGGACCCTACTAATCCCATCGTAATGACTAGAAGTACAATCAGAATTAAAAAATATCACATGTAAGCATGTCAATCGGATAGAATTGGCCAGATCCGACTAAAATTTTTATCCGATTGTAAGAGGTGGTTTATTACTTTTTTTATCTGAGCGAGTGGACATGTAAACACGTGATCGGATTGAAAACCAAACCTGGAAAGAACTGTGCATGCACAGTGATGTACGTGCAGAACGAGCTGTTCTTCCTGAAGAATAAAGTGTCATAAATAAGTGTCCTGTCATTTATAAAACTCCCAGTTCAATCAGTGTCTGTGTAGAGGAACAGGACAATGTCCACCAGTCCTTGTTTAAGACTCTCGGTAACACTTTAGAATACTGTTTCTTACTTACTACATAATTAATAAGGAATTATTGAAGAACTAACAGGTGATTATTCATTAACACTTAACTCACTACTGTTAACTACTAAGAAAGATGTGTTAACTAATCAGTATGTAATATAATTGTATGATTGTGTTAAATAACAGTTAGCTAATCAGTAACTAATATATTCTGTGATACCTCCTGAAGAACTACTATTAATTATCTACTAGTTAAGGTTCAAGAAAAATAACTATGAAGTAACTACTAAAGAACAGTTATACATAAATAATCACTATAATAATCAGGCTGTGTCCGACAAATCAAGTACTTGAGTAAAAGTACAGATACCCCAATAAAATATTACTCCAGTAAAAATAAAAAGTAGGCCTATTCATTTTCAAAATTACTTGAGTAAAAGGACAAGTACAAAGTACTACTACAGTAGCAACTTTGTTACAGCCCACTTATTAGCTTATAATGGAAATGAAATATGGATTTTGTTTGCTTCTAAATGTTTAACTTTTGATTATGAAATGTTTGTTAAATTAGTTAAAATGTGGGCAGTATACATGTATACAGTATACAAATATGCTGTATTAAGAAATGTTCTCATCTGAAATAAACAGATTTTAGTCAAAATGATATAGTTTATTATTATTTACTAATAGGTTCACTTTAGAATTCTGTTTCAGGTTCTAAGTAAGTCCTGCAAAATTATCTGATAAATCTTTATTAATTTCTAATGGGTTCCCTATGTTTTCACTTTAGAATACTGTTTCAGGTTCTAAGTAATTCCTACAGAATTATCTGATAATTATTTATTAATTTCTAATGGGTTCTCAGCATTTTCACTTTAGAATAGGCCTAATGTTTCAGGTTCAAAATAAGTCCTGCAGAATTATTTGTTCATTAATTATCAATTACTAATGGGTTCCCTATGTTTTTACTTCAGAAAACTGTTTCAGATTCTAAGTAATTCTTCAAGAATTATCTGATAATTCTTTATTAATTACTAATGGGTTCCCAATCTTTTCACTTTAGAATAGGCCTAATGTTTCAGGTTCAAAATAAGTCCCGCAGAATTATTTTATAATTCTTTCTTAATTACAAATTGGATACCTGTATTATCACTTTTCCTCAGGCTTTGCCTTACATAAAGAAATTGAATTAATGATAATGTATATAAAATATAAAAACTAAGGTAAGTTGGAAGCTGATTTCTTACAAACACACTCACAAAACAATTCACTACATAGGCAAAACCTCTATAAAATGTATTGCATTTATTAATATTGCATTTTCATACTACTACTACTATTGCTAATAACATTTATATGAAAGGGTCACAATTCAATGTAATTGTGTAAAACTGTTCATTAGTAGTTACTTCATAGTTATTTTTCTTGAACCCTAACTAATAGATAATTAATAGTAGTTCTTCAGGAGGTATGACAGAATACATTAGTTATTGATTAGCTAACTGTTACTTAATATAATCATACAATTATATTACATACTGATTAATTAACACATCTTCCTTAGTAGTTAACAGCAGTGAGTTAAGTATTAATGAATAATCATCTGTTAGTTCTTCAATAATTCCTTATTAGTTATGTATTAAGTAAGAAACAGTATTCAAAAGTGTTACCAGACTCTCATCAACAGACGACTAGTTTTTTTTTTTTTTTTTTAAAGAAACGTTTAGCAGCACAACAGTACATGTGCTGGCCGTCACCTAATTAGAACACCAAGTAGATACAGGTGCTGGTCATATAATTATAATATCATCAAAAAGTTTATTTATTTCACTAATTCCATTCAAAATGTGAAACTTGTATATTATATTTATTCATTACACACAGACTGATATATTTCAAATGTTTATTTCTTTTAATTTTGATCATTATAACTGACAACTACGGACAAAATATCGAATTCAGTATCTTAGAAAATTTGAATATTGTGAAAAGGTTCAATATTGAAGACACCTGGTGGCACACTCTAATTGGCTAATTAACTCAAAACACCTGCAAAGCCTTTAAATGGTCTCTCAGTCTAGTTCTGTAGGCTACACAATCATGGGGAAGACTGCTGACTTGACAGTTTTTCAAAAGACGACCATTGACACCTTGCAAGGGCGAGGGCAAGACACAAAATGTCATTGCAAAAGAGGCTGGCTGTTCACAGAGTTCTGTTTCCAAGTACATTAATATAGAGGCGAAGCGAAGGAAAAGATGTGGTAGAAAAAAGTGTACAAGCAATAGGGATAACCTAACCCTGGAGAGGATTGTGAAATAAAACTCTTTCAAAAATGTGGGGGAGATTCACAAAGAGTGGACTGCAGCTGGAGTTAGTGCTTTAAGAACCACTACGCACAGACTTATGCAAGACATGGGTTTCAGATGTCGCATTCTTTGTGTCAAGCCACTCTTGAACAACAGACAGCATCAGAAGCATCTCTCTTCAAAAATGACTGGACTGCTGCTGAGTGGTATAAAGTTATGTTCTCTGATGAAAGTAAATTTTGCATTTCCTTTGGATATCAGGGTCCCAGAGTCTGGAGGAAGAGAGGAAAGGCACACAATCCACGTTGCTTGAGGTCCAGTGTAAAGTTTCCACAGTAAGTGATGGTTTGCGGTGCCATGTCATCTGCTGGTTTTAGTCCACTGTGTTTTCTGAGGTCCAAAGTCAACACAGCCATATACCAGGAAGTTTTAGAGCACTTCATGCTTCCTGCTGCTGACCAACTTTATGGAGATAATAATAATAATAATAATAATAATTCATTACATTTATATAGCGCTTTTCTAGGCACTCAAAGCGCTTACATAGTCAGGGGGTATCTCCTCATCCACCACCAGTGTGCAGCATCCACTTGGATGATGCGACGGCAGCCATATTGCGCCAGAACGCCCACCACACACCAGCTTACTGGTGGAGAGGAGACAGAGTGATGAAGCCAATCAGTAGAGATGGGGATTGTTAGGAGGCCATGATGGTCAGAGGCCAATGGGCGAATTTAGCTAGGATGCCGAGGTCACACCTCTACTCTTTTCGAAAGACATCCTGGGATTTTTAATGACCACAGAGAGTCAGGACCTCGGTTTAATGTCTCATCTGAAGGACGGTTCTTGTAGACAGTATAGTGTCCCCATCACTATACCGGGGTGCTAGAACCCACACAGACCTCAGGGTGAGCACCCCCTGCTGGCCTCACTAGCACCTCTTCCAGCAGCAACCTAGTTTTCTCAGGAGGAATCCCATCCAGGTACTGACCAGGCTCAGCCCTGCTTAGCTTCAGTGGGAAACCGGTCTTGGGTTCCAGGGTGATATGGCTGCCGGAGATGCATATTTCATTTTCCAACAGGACTTGGTACCTGCACACAGTGCCAAAGCTTCCAGTACCTGGTTTAAGGACCTTGGTATCCCTGTTATTAATTGGCCAGCAAACTCGCCTGACAACCCCATAGAAAATCTATGGGGTATTGTGAAAAGGAATATGAGATATGCCAGACCCAAGAATGCAGAAGAGCTTATGGCCACTATCAGAGCAATCTGGGCTCTCATAACACCTGAGCAGTGCCACAGACTGATCGACTCCATGCCACGCCACATTGCTGCAGAAATTCAGGCAAAAGGAGCCCCAACTAAGTATTGAGTGCTGTACATGCTCATACTTTTCATTTTCATACTTTTTTGTTGGCCAAGATTTCTAAAAATCCTTTCTTTGTATACGTCCCAAGTTATTATTCTAATTTTCTGAGATACTGAATTTGGGATTTTATTAAATTAAAAGAAATAAACATTTGAAATATATCTGTCTGTGTGTAATGAATGAATATAATATACAAGTTTCACTTTTTGAATGGAATTAGTGAAATAAATCAACTTTTTGATGATATTCCTGTATATAATATAACAGTATGCGACAGCAGTGGGAAACTCTGTATATTCATGTAGTGTGCACATGTCAAAAGAGTAAATAAGATCAGAAGCTTGTGACACATAAATGTGCATATGAACCGATCACTTTACTTAGCGTTCATGTAAACACTACATTTGGATTTGTCAATCAGAATGAATTCATTCCAATGGAAGCAAAAAGTGTCCATGTAAACGCACCTTCTGATATAAATGATCACCCGGATTTAGACCAACCTATTTTGTATTTACAAAATTCATTCACAGGAAAATGTGCTTTTTGTTTTTCCCCAGTATTGAACTGAGAAACATATAAATGTCAGGAAACACTATGCCTGGCTGCATGTGAATATCCATGGACCACTGGATATTTGGTAAGTTGTAAAGAACATTATATCAAGTCCAGCAACCTTTAGTTTAAACTGATAATTGTTTCTTTTACTCGCTTCCCTATTAAATCCAGTCATGCAGCAGGCTTTTTTGCCACTCAGTCCAGCTGAGGGGGCATGTTCTGGCAGGAAAGTTATGTCAATGCATACCCGTTATACCAAGCAAGACCATGATTAACTAGTTCAGGATGGTTTAATTAGGGTTTGAGCTAAACTCTGCAGGACACTGGCCCTCCATGATCAAGTTTGGTGACTCCTGATTGAGATACTGAAATAGTTTTAATTGGAGAGTGTAAAAGCATCTCTTGTATACTTTTCTATGTCAATGCAATTCTATCAGTGTATAATACTATATTTTTATATATTTCTATGAAAGTTTTAATTTTAAACATCATTAATAGTTTTTATCCTGTAAATATTTTATATTTAATATTTTTTAAAACATTGTCTCCTCTTTCAAATGGTGCTGCAGTACTCTCTAGTCTCCCCTTTTCACTATGATGCTAAAACAATATACATGTGATTCGATCTAGGAAAACCCAACACACGGTGAACTTTTACCTTTTTTAGGTTTTGATACCATATGAAAGTGGTGTTCAAGCCCTTTCCAAGACTGTTTTCATTTTATCCATAGGCTGCCATCCAAGAGGAAGTGGAGGAATCGGCCCCATTCGCCAGGAGGCTGGAGCCTGCTGCGCTCTGCCATGATTGGGGAGGAGCAGGGAACAGGGGACTAGCTGCCAGCTGTCCTCAACAGGAGGAGCCATCGCTGTCCGCCAGGAGGGGGAGGAGCATCAGGCCGTCCACCAAAGATGTCCAGTACCATCCATGGTACCACGAGTGAGAGCCTCTCAGTTGGTTGAGGACCAAGCGGCAGTGTGTCCAGGAACAAGACCGAGAATTTTTTCTTTCTTTTTTTTCCTATATCCCCTCTCTTGTATCTGTCCCTCTTCATCCTTTCATTTCCTTTTTCTCTCGCCTCATCTAACCTTACCCCCAGGTGCACCGTGGCCACCGTGATCGGCTCCCCCGGAGATGGGAGGGGGAGAATACAGCGCAGTCTCGGGAGTACCCCCTGACCTGCAAGGGGCCTGGATTTTACTTTGCGTTTTGGTTCTGTTTGTACACGACAGTCTTCCGTGATGTGCTGTCATGCTATTTTGTGTTTATTTTATTATTAAAGTTTTATTTGAATGTTTGCCGGTTCCCACCTCCTTCTTCCTGTGACTACAAACGGTGTTACACATATCATAAATACATACAACCTTTATGTATTTTTTTCATATGAGAATGCAATTATATCAGTGCATAAAGATATATTTTTGTCATGTAATGATATATTATTGTGGTTTAATGATTTAATTTCTCTGAGCATTATAGATAATATGCTAAAACACACTTTACACATGAAAGAGAGTCCAGTTAGGCCTCATGACAGTGAACGGTTACTAATTGGTAGAGACTTTAGACACAAGAAAAAAATAAAATAAATAAATAAAAAAAGAAGCCTTTTAAAGCAAATCCGTCAGCTGTAGCTCGGTCATGATGAATGTCCACTATAGAAACGCATGTCCTCTTCTGAATGAACCGTCATGCAAACACCCTTCTAATTAAAGCATGAAGACAACCATAAAACAAATGACACTTTTTCCTTAAGCTAATAAGCAAATTGACAGCGTAAAAACACACTGGATGTCGATCACATGGCGGCATGATAAATGATTCTCTTTTTGTTTAGAAATCTGAGCTGATGGCCTTGTTTTCAAGTGCTCTCCGTTGATAACATTATAATTCAAAGTGACTGAAAACAAACACACTCACACAAACTCCTACACACACACAAACATTTCTTAACACTGTCTCTGTTTCACCAAGACGCGCAATTAAATGCATTGACTCTTTAACAGCTCTTTGTTCACAAAGAGAAAAAAGGAAGTACAGAGCGAGTATAGGCTTGCTAAGGCCGATTATTTTTAAGAACACACACACACACTCCATGCTGGGTAGAGATAAAAGAAGAGAAAATGTGGGATTGTTTAAAATGTGATTCCACACATTTTTCCAGCAATTGTCCGTGGTCCTTATGGTGTAATCTGTAAAGCTGTCTCTTAGATATGGCAATACACCACCATATACTGTACATACATGCTTGAACAGATGCAGAGCCTATAGATGTTCAAATAGGACACTAGAATTTAAGATAACTACAAAAGCCTCAGGTGTAGATGGTTGGCTGACTTGGCACCTGAATCACAGTTGAAACAGAATTACATTTCCATCTGTTAAAACTCAACATACTACCATGGTACTCTTACTTAATAAATGTACTGTATCTATATTATTTTAAGTGTATCATATGTATACTGTGTACAGAATTTTCTGTATGCAAGGAGTGTCTGGATGATATTTATTTATTTAACCAGGCAAATTAATTAAGAACAAGTTCTTATTATGTTGGTTTGGCAAAGCCAACATACTGTTATGCTATTTAAACTTCTCCTTCTTCTTCTTCTTATTTTTCTGAGACTAAAAATTCTAAACGTATCTCCTCCTAGGGCTTTAAAGCCACAAGCCCCAAACTCGGCAGACACCTGTGGGATAGAGCGGTGGTGTGTGCTATATCTTTTCAGACTGATCAGACTTAAAGTTTTTTTTTTATTAATTTTTTTATGTAAAAATACATTACCCATAGACTTACATTGTCTGAGAAAAATTGCGCCCCTACAGTTGCAATACCCGGGAGAGATTAAGGGGAGGAGTCGGGTTTCGTTTAACTTTTAAACCGGTTAAAAATACAAGTAAATAATACAATTTCCCTCAAACTGACAAGCTAAACCAACATATCTGATTATTACAGGGGTCAGGGCTCATTAATAATTGATTTCTGGGCAGAGAGCAGTCAGAAAGACAAGAGAAGAATCACGGCTGGTCAGCTCAGGCATTGTCTCCACGGAGCTCACAACAGAGCAAATTTATTCTTATTTAAGACCTTTTTAAATTAAATTATATCGGCGATTTCACGAAATCTACCTGTTAGAACACACCAAGAGCTAAATTCAGATGTTTCTGAACTGTTTAAAGTAATAACATGAGCTCGCGATGTATTCTCTGAACACTTGAAGTCCACATAGAGAATTTACAGCCTTTCACATTAAAACACTGCAGTGAAACGGCACAAAACAATTAGAAGAATATATTATACACATGAAAATGAGTGTTTATATGTGCTTGTGAGATTTTCTCTGTCAGACTGAAAGTCACATAGATTGATCGGCGCTGCACAACATGGTAAGTCATTTATATATATTTTTAAGAGCTTCTTAAAATACAATATTACTCCGAATGCACACAATCCACCCATTAGAACACAACAAGAGCAAAATCCAGGGTTTTTTGAGCCGTGTATGTGTGCAAAATGCAATATTTGACATCGCGAAGGGAAAAAAAGTCACACGACAGCCGCGTTTCGGGGCGAGATCGGACAAATAAATACACATTTCATTCACACTGACAAGCTAAATCAACATATGTTATTATTACCGGGTCAGATCTCATTAATAAATTATGTCTCTGGCCAAAGAACAGAGAGAAAGACGAGAGAGAAATGAGCGCTTCATCAGCCAGCCCAGTTATCACTACGAGCTCAGAATAAAAGCATTTTTATATTTTTTAAGAGCTTCCAAAAATAATATCACAGCGAATGCACTAATCCACCCATTAGAACACAACAAGAGCAGATTTCAGGTGTTTTTGAGCTGTTTATGTGTGCAAAATGAAATATAATTTGACAGCGTGATACAGCTTATGAATACTGGAAGGAAAAAAAGTCACGACAGCCTTTTAAAACCCTCTGGAGTCGATTAACGCATATACGCGTTTTGAGTCATTTTCTCCTGATATACCCGAAAATTACTTAAATTACACCTTCAGTTTTAATCGTACAGATAAGAGCAATACATCAATCGAATCTGTAAAGGGTCTACTTTTTTGGATACAAACATAATAACAACAAAACTTTGTGCACTTATAAAATAAAGATAACAAACAAGGTGTGCTGTCTGCAGCCTTTGTCTGCGCTGATCTTCATTTACAAACACGTCATTAAAATGAACTGTAACTCCATGAATACTCAACGAAGAGACATGAGAGAGATATCTATAGAAAGCTTGACATGTCTACTTTTAAACTAAACAAGTGCTGCCGAACAAATATTCTGTGATAAAGTAATCCATATCAAAACAACGCGATGTCCTTTTTTCACGTCTCCCTTCATTATATCTAATGTGTATGGAAGGCCAAGAGGGTCAAATACACGTGAATTTTAACGCGTCAACAACACGTTAAATACGTGTATTTCATGCGTAGACAACACGTATTTAACTCGTGTTGTTTACACGTGAAAAATCTGCGCGTATTTAACGTGTATTTCACATGTTAAATACACGTTAAATACACGTGAAGTACGCATTAAAAATCAGTTTGAACGGGTCAATGTCATTGGCTGCTGAAGACTTGGGTCAAACCACTTCTGTGAGCTTAGAGGGGTGTACCATTCATAGACAGGCAACCACCATTTAACATGCTATAGATCAGCTTATTCAGCCTTATTTAAATAGACAGTACTTAGTGTATGCTGTGTAGAATTCAGTACATCGCACAATAATAATAATAATAATAATAATAATAATAATAATAATAATAATACTGTAATAATACTAATACTTACGGTGGCTAAGAAAGCTCAATGAGCTGCACAAGCAATTAAGAAAACATCATCATCAGTTTGACAGCACATGTGCTGCAAATATACTCACAACCTATACTATAACCACAGCCAAAAACAGAAACACGCTGCAAATACTCAAAACACAACCAAATACAGAAAGGCGCTGTAAAAACAGAAACATGCTGCAAATATTCACAACACAACCAAATATAGAAAGGCACTGTAAAAACAGAAACACGCTGCAAATATGCACAACACAACTAAGTACAAATATTTGCTGCAAAAACAGAAACATGCTGCAAATACTCACAACATAACAAAATACACAAAATTTGCTACTAAAACAGAAATATATGCCAAATACTCACAACACAACCAAATACAGAATCAAGCTGCAAGAAGCATAGACCACAATGGCAGACCCCAGCAATGCTTACAAAATATAAACCATGAATTTACTATACTAAAAGTGTATACATTTTTTTTGCATTTATTTATTTATTTATCTATTTTTTGGGGGGTGTATTGATTACTATTTGTATAACCTCAGTTGTACAAATACCATGGTTACTTTGTGGTTACCATGGTTTAACTGTAGTAACCATTTTTTTTAAAACACACACACATTATGTATTTTATTAATGTTTCATAGTTACAATAGTGTATTTTGTCAGATTATTTAGCCGTATAATATCCAAAAAAATCTCTTAAGAATCATATGATCAGGATGTTAAAATAAACAAACAACTATCTGATTACTATATATATATATATATATATATATATATATATATATATATATATATATATATATATATATATATATATATAGTGTGTGTGATTTTTTCTGCATTGATTCAGAACTGAGAAAACTGTATGTCATTTAATCTTATGTATGTATGTATATAATCATAGGAATAATTTCCATGGAGAGTTTAGTATGAGCCGAGTGCTTATGATTGGCTCTAAGGAGACTCCTCATAACAAGTGAGCTAATTATGAGAAGATGAGTGGTTAACCCATGCTGCGGGGGCCCATGCAAAGATGCTAATTGATGCTAAATGTATGCAACCTTATTGTACAGGATCACTGAAGCACTAATCAAATACTGATCTACAAGGGCAATCTGTAAAACACAGACAATTAATCCTCATTCATGCAGTGTTCAACATTATACAATCAATATACAAGAACAGCAGGTATAGGTCTAGGGTTTATATAAATGTTCATATCATATTTTGTAGTATCTCAACTATATTCTTGCTAATTGTTCCAACATGTTGTAAAGCAACAAACTGCTGGTTTTATGTCACATGATTAAGTAACCTAAGGCAGAGATCATAGGCCTCATTTATAAAATGTTGAGTAGAAACCATTGTACATTTGATCTATGATATTTATCAAATGTGTGTACATGTGATTCAGAGTAATGACTGTACGCACAAAAAAAAAAAAGATTGTTGGCTTGGATTTTAGTGCATGCACACACCCACGCTAAGAGGAAATCTGTGCATTTATGTTTTGTTTATTTAAGGCTAAATATTTAGTACAAATCTTATTGTATTGCTAATATTTTCACTTTTTGATGAAGTTAAATAGAGTATACTGTAATTTTGTACTTGTTTGTTCAGTTTTATGCAATCATATATATAATATAATATACTGTATATAATATATTTATATAATCATATATATTTTTGTTACATACCCCTTCTAACATATTTAAAAATATATTTCTGTAACATAAAGAATGCCATAGTAGGCTACATATCTAAAACAAACAAACAAACAAACAAAAAAGACTATTGCCACAACAACATTCTGTGCTTACTAGTTTTTGTACCTGATATAAAATCTGTTTATATAGTATTGATGTAGCACAGCACAACAATATTTGTAAAACATACAGCAACCTCCTTAAATGATTTCATAGTAGAATATGAAACCCGAAAGAAAATCAGAAAGCATATAAAACTTGTGTATTCATCATTATGAATAAGCTAGGCTGGGAGTTACAGGTTAATAAAAAACGGGCTTTAAGAAGTTTCTGCTCATGGCCACTATTAGATATGCAGCAGCAATCTCACCATGAGGAAGAGCGGGTGGGTGAGAAAGAGATATATATAGAGAGAGAGAGAGACATACAGTGGCGTCCTCCATTGCCATTTTATGGTCTCTGATGACATTGAACGTTCCTTCTTTATGACATCACCTGGAGAATTAGTAAACATAAACGGTGGACCTGCTTCGCTCATTGACTAAGGTCTGATTTATGGCGCAACCTGCCGCCTTTTTCTATAATCGTCCATCAAAACGGGAAATATATAAAATCCCAACAACCTGAGAAAAACTTTCTCACTCCGCCAACAATATATCTCACTGACATTACACACTCAACACTTATGAGGAAGAGCTCTGCTATAAATCACAAAGTGCAGAATCATAAAAATGGGCTCAAATAGCATCACTTATACACCGCCTGCTCTGCTCCCCTCTGTCTCTTGGCTTTTTATGCAAGCGATGTCGCTGAGAGCCATGTTTCGCTGCTTCTTGTCTTTGAAAATTTGACATATATTAAAGTTTAGCTGATCATTTTTTAAGAACATCCTAACTTTAAGAGTAGCTAAGCTAGCTGTTGTAAAACTTGCTTTTATTGGAGGCATTTGTCTTAAGTGTGTTTAGACTGCAAATAGATGACGTGAAGACATGAAGTCTTTCAGTGGGAGGCGTAGAATATTAAGGCACATATCTGAGGTGTTTGTCATAGTGAATTTAAAGTGTCACTGCGAGAGAGTAAAAGCGCTGGAGCTGATTTACAGCTGTGCTTTGCCCAGATATACAGATAATGCTGTTAGCGTAATAAACTGTTCATCTCTTTGTTCACTTGGCTATTAGATACAGCCATTAAATGCACCTGAGAAGTCTCACTGTCTGACTCTAACACAATGACACAGATGCCTATTCTATAAGTCTAGCCAGGCGTGTCACACTGCCGAGCGGCTCTTGGTCCTCGGGAACTGGCCAAGATGAAAGAAGAAAACTCTAAAAACCAGGTGACCTCCAAATCTAGTGTTATGACTCAGTACTTGTGTGAAAAAAACCGCACAAATGAAAAGTAATAATGAATACAAAATTGTTTATTTGGCATGAGGTGTGAGGTGCATGTGGTTGAGGTGGTGTTATTATAATAAAATTTTAGTCCTCATTAGCATTTTTACGAATATATAAAAGGTGTATATATATATATATATATATATATATATATACGCGCCTCGTAGGCTAGGGCAATAGCATCCCTCACCCAATGTGAAATTGTTTGCCTGGTAGCAGCTGCCCCCCGGTTGCGGCCCCCATGGCATATGAAAAGTTGCTCTGACTTATGCCACTGGCTAGTGCGGTGGACTTAAATCTGAAGAGCACGTACTGGACACAGTAAGTGAAGTCTTTGCCGCTCCGGTGTCCTGAATGGCGGAGGACAGAAGGCTTCGAGACTGACCGGATGTATGGTTGAGAAAGTAACTTTCGGAAGATAATTAGGGTGAGGATGCAAAATAACTTTGACTCGCCCAGGGGCAAAATCTAAGCAGGATGGCAGGACTGACAAAGCCTGTAAATCCCCAATTTTCCTTAGAGAGGTAATGGCCATGAGAAAAACCATCTTTAGAGCCAGAAGCCTGTCAGGCGCTGATTCTAATGGTTTGAATGGGGGGCCAGCCAACCCTTTGAACACTATGGCTAAATCCCATGAAGGGTGGCCTCAACTGCTTAGCCCCACAAATGAAGCGGGCGACTAGAGGGTGCTTTCCCACAGAAACCCCTTCAACCAAAACGTGGCAAGCCGAAATAGCAGCCACATAGGTTCTGAGAGTACTAGGGCCTGTGCCTGAGGACAATTTCTCTTGCAGAAACTCCAGTTGGCAGTGAGATGGGTCTACATGGTGTGTCATGCACCAGCCCTCGAAAACACACCATTTGAGGGCATACATTCTTCTAGTGGAGGGAGCCCTAGCACTTAGAATAGTTTCTATTACTTAGCTGAAAGGCCAGCATCTCTTAGTTGGTCCCTCTCAGGGGCCAGACATGAAGTTTCCAGTGCTCTGTCCCCTGCGCCTGAGAGAGAAGATCTCTCCTGATCGGAATCGCCCACGGCGAGCCGTGGAGGAGGGATATTAGATCTGAGAACCAGACTCTGGTCGGCCAACGGGGCGCTATCAGTAAGAGGCAAAACCCCTGTTGACGGACTTGGCCAGGACTCCCGGGAGCAGAGCAATCAGAGGAAAGGTGTAAAGACGCAGTCTCTGCCACGCAGGGGCCATCGCGTCCAGACCCAGGGGAGCTGGATGAGTCAGAGAGAAGTAGAGGGGACATTGTGCTGTCTCCTGTGTAGCAAAGAGGTCCACCTCTGCTTCTTAAAATCTTTCCCAGATTTGACTCACTACTTCGGGGTGGAGTTTCCATTCCCCATGTGTCACAGCTTGTCTGGACAGCAAATCTGCTCCCACATTCATATGCCCAGGAATGTAAATTGCCCTGAGGGACAGGAACTTGTCCTGTGCCCAAAGCAGAACCTGCTGCGCTAACTTGTTCAAGCGGCGCGAATGCAGTCTGCCCTGGTGATTTATGTAAGAAACTACAGATGTGTTGTCCACCCGCACTAGGACTTGGTAGCCTCTCAACTAATGGAGGAAGTATTTCAGGGCCAGAAATACAGCCTTCATCTCGAGGCAATTGATGTGCCATTCGAGAAGATGACCTCTCCAGATCCCTTGGGCTGGAGGGCCATTTAATACCGCTCCCCAGCCCGTAATGGGAAGCGTCTGTCGTTAGCATCTTGCGACGACAACACGGACCTAGACTGGGACCCAAAGTCAGAAACCGGGGTCTGAACCACATAGATAGGGTACGAAGCCCCTTTCGCGTAACCCTTATTTGCCTCTGGGGATTGGCCCTTGGATGAAATCCCCTGGCTCTGAGCCACAACTGAAATGATCTCATGTGCAGGAGGCCCAAAGGTATCACCGTGGATGCAGCTGCCATGAGACCTAAAACTTTCTGAAAGTGATGAACTGTGACTTTCTGGCCTAGCTTTATGTTCTTTAGGGTGTTTAGAATGTATTCGACACGTGCAGGAGACAGCTGTGCCTGCATTGCGACCGAGTCCCATACCACCCCCAAATACGTTGTCCTCTGGGCAGGTGAGAGAACGCTTTTCTTGGCGTTGAGTCTCAACCCCAGGGATTCGAGATGAACTAGAACGACATCCGGATGTCGAAGCGCTAGTTCCTGAGACTGAGCCAGAATCAGCCATATCTATATAATCTCTATATAATTCAAAATGTGGATGCCCTGGAGTCGTAGAGGAGCCAGAGCCGCATCAATACATTTCGTGTACATGCGGGGTGACAAAGCTAGGCCGAATGGAAGAACCCGATACTGGTAAGCTTCGCCCCCGAAAGCGAACCTCAGGAACTTCCTGTGTTGTGGCAAGATCTCAATGTGAAAATAAGCGTCCTTGAAATCGATAGTCACGAACCAATTGCCTGACTGGATCTGAGACACAATCATCTTGATTGTCAGCATTTTGAACTTGTATGTTCTGAGGTAGCGGTTCAACCCGCGAAGATCTAAAATTGGACGCAACCCCCCATCTTTCTTGGGAACAGGAAAATACCGGCTGTAATAGCCTGACTGTCTGTCTGGCAGGGGAACATGTTGTATGGCCCCTTTTTCCAACAGCGTTTGCAATTCCTGTGTCAACCAATGTGCTCGTTCCGGTTTCACGGAAGTGGATACCACGCTGTTGAAACGCGGAGGACGATATGCAAACTGAATCCTGTAGCCCTTCGCTACAGTCTTTTGTACCCATGGGGAGATATTTGGCAGTAGCTTCCAAGCTGCCAGTTTCTCCGAAAGGGGCACTAATTTTGACACTTCATTTTGTTGGGGGGATGTTAGATGTCCGGTGTCCTGAAATGTGGCAGGAAGCAACCGAGCATTTAACACCCCTTGGGGGTGCCAGGAAGGAACATCTACTTTCTGATAGGACTTTTTGTGCCCCTCCTTGGGGGGGGCACACCCCCACTTTCCTGACGGTCAAGCGACCATGCTCAGGCGTCAGGGCAGAAATTTATCAAAGGCTTCTGCGTGTCTCTTGGCCTCCCTGAACCTAGTGACAACTGTATTCATGGAATCGCCAAATAGGCCAGAGGGCGGTACGGGGGCATCAAGGAGGAACACTTTGTCTCTATCCTTGATGCCTGTGAGTTTGAGCCACAGATGTCTCTCCGTGGAGACCAGTGCAGCCATAGAATGGCCAATGGCACGGGCCGTCTGCTTGGATGCACGAAGAGACAGATCTGTGACTCGGCGTAGCTCTGAAAACGCTTTCTTACTAACACTCCCACCCGTGCTCAGGTCCTTCAGCAGGTCAGCCTGGTACGCCTGCAGAACCGCCATGGTGTGCTGCTTGAAATGCCTTCCCCACCAGAGATGATGTTACTCTACACGGCTTGGTGGGGAGAGTTGGCTTTTTAAGTGAGGATGAACTCCCAGGGGAGAGATAGCCCGCAAGCATCTCCTCGACCTGAGGCATCGCCACATATCCCACGATAGTCGAATAAATTGACGTCGTGGGAACCACAATGCATGAAGAATAAGGCTTATTCCATGAACGGGATAACTCATCATGGAGATCTGGGAAAAAGAGGAGAGATCGATGTTGGGATCTTCCCCCCTGGCCACCTGACAAAAATCTTTCATCTAACCTAGAGTCCTCAGGGTTCTCTTCCTCTTGTGGCCAGTCTAACTTAGGCCTGGCCACCGTGTTAGTCACGACCTCAAGAAGCTCCCCAAATGCTTTGTCATCGCGCGAGGAGCGCTCAGAGGTGGCACTCAGAGGTGGCGCTCAGAGGTGGCGCTCTCTGTCTCCACATCGCCGAAGGCAAGAGAACTCGCGTACTCGTCTCGCTCTGAAGAAGCGCCGGGGCACGTTTCAGCAGCGGGGGCGGGGACTTCGCGATCAGGGGAGAGCGCGAGAGAGAGAGGATATATATATATATATTTCTCTTTTAAACTAGACAGTGACACACACACACATAAGGCGGTCTTGAAGACAAAGAAACCTGATGATGTTTCCGTTTCATGTCTATTTATAACCTGCAGGTGCACGTAATCAATGACGTTTTCACCGAGGTTATTTAAGCCAATTCTTGGCGCGTTTGACACACGTGCTTCGCAACCAGTCGAACAAAGAATGTTCTCATTAGCGCTATTGAGCGCAGCATCGAGTGTAGCTTTTGATAGGGAACATATTTATTGATTTATTAATCAATGTTCATTAACATTTTCGAGTTTTTATTTTTAATTTTAATTTTTATATTTTTCATATTTTATTTTGTCCCTAAAAAAAGGAATTGTTGAGATTCTTGTCCTTTGCATTTTTTCGGCAAACGGAGCAGGCCATCGAGTTAGTCGCAGTATCAAATACAAGCCAGTCTCTCTTTGATCCATCCTCACTGAAACACCTAGAACCATCATGACGTTCTGATGTTTGCTTATGTGGGATTACAAATTTAAGAATCTGTTTAAAGGGGTCCTGTTATGCTCCTTTACAAAGTCTTGATTTTGTTTTAAGGCTGTATTACAACACCTCTCTTACCATTCTGGCTTGAATGGCTGGAATAGTTCCTGTATCAAATGCAAAATGTGCTTTGATTGGTTTGCTGGGCCAGTGTGTGTTGTGATTGCCACCACTCAGTGCCTGGTCTGGAAATGTCATGCCCCTTATCATAGCTGCCAGTGAGCTTCAGTGTACATTTTGGATCAAAATCAAATCAATTTTGATTGTGATTTAAACAAGAATGATTGTAACCACTCTAAGTTTGTCTGCCTTGTGAAAGCTAGTGTGTCTCTGACATAGTGATAACACTCGCTCTTTTCTCTAGTGCAGCTCAACCAGGTCTCATCCCATTTGTCGGTTTTCGTGATATCACAAATCCCAGAAAATATGCGTTTACAGACTAACTAAAGTTGGAAAAGTGTAAAAGCATAATGACATCTTTAAGATATGCTAAACCTATGTTCTGACATGGCATCACATGAAAAACTAAGGTGAAGTACATTGTATTTAGCATTTAAGGTGAATATGTTCCTTAGAAGAGGTTCCTTCCAGTTCCTGTTCTCCTATTGTAAGTCCAATGAGCCAGATCACTGAGACTCTCACCTTTTGTTTGTAATGGTTAAATGGGGCAGGTTGCTATACCTTAATGCTTCATTTGCTTGCATTGACTTCATATTTCTTCAAACAGAATCATCATTTCTATTTATTTTCCACTGATTTACGCGATCTGATGATAAACAGCCTCTCCCAGCGATCTCTGTGTGTGTGCAGAGCTGGGAGCTCATGTGTGTGTCAGTCAGACTCCGATTGGTCCTTCTGGTTTTCAATCGTAGAGTGTCATAACCGGACACCGCCACATCGTGTCACATGCTTCCTGTACACTTCCTGGTTCATATCTGATCACAAAAACACTGAAACACCTCTGTACACACGAAATATCCGAATAATAAACCCGCGATTACGTTAGTAAAGCTTGGTATGAGATTTTCTTGAGATCTGGGGCGTTTTTATAAAAAAAAATCGAAAATGTACATCTGAAATGCTAACTTGTGTATCGATGTAAAAGGCTATAAATAGCATATTTTTACAACAGTAAACGACCAAATTCCACCCCTGATCGCTAAAGGAAGTTATTATAAACACTCGATCGGGGTTTAAAGTGAGTTTTGAGTAAAAGTGTACTAATAATTTCATAAATTGTCTGATGTAGCTTGATGCTAACGTTAGCGCTAATGCTACTAATAGCAGGTGCATTTCTTCTTCATAATGCATTTTTGGCACAATAATTCACGTAAGGTCGTAAGAAAATGTTTTGTTGTATTTTTATAGTAAAACTTTTGATAAATAAGGGCTAAATGCAAACAAATGCTTTGTTTCTTTGTAAAGCCTGAAAAACCACAACAAAGGCTGATAAAGGTGGAATAAAAACAATAGAATAATGATAAAAGAATAATGCGGATAATGTGTCATACCTGGCTGAGGTGTGAAAGACTCGTTTGGTGAGAACAATAGAATAATGAATCGGGGAGTTGTCACAGAAAAAAAAAACACTCAGAGCACATATGAGAGTTTACATGCGAGATCTTACAGAGATGACAAGTGCCATAAATCAATCTGATTAGCCTTCTCTAAAAACACACATGACATGGCCTTAGAAAATATTTCATAAAATTCACAGTTTTACAGATTCGATAATGAATTTTTTTATGAAGTTTTGGAAGACTTGTGGCTTTAGCTACACTGTGTTTTCAAACTCATATCCTACATCCTACAATTTTTTAAATACATTTAAAAAATATGTTTTTAATATATTTATTTTTGTTTTTATGTTTGAGCTTATATATCTCTATTATCGTAACAGTCTGAGTGATTCTGATTCCTGAACAGTAAACTTTGAAGTGTCAGCTTTGTGAACAAAGGTTGATTATGTATCTAGTTAGAAAGAATCATGAGCAGAAACCTTTTTATTTGGGGTATGTCATTTCTGTCTCCATGCCAAAAAAGGGGGGTGACTAGTAAGGGGTTAATAAAACAAAAGAAACAGCTGTACACTCGACTGTCTGCTTAAGAAACAAAAAGTGATTAAAACGACCAAAAGTCAGATTAAGACTATCCCAACTTACAGTCTTCATGTAAAAAAGAGGACAATTGCAATATTGGAACGATGGAAAAATATGTAAATGCTGTTGAAGTATGTGGAGTGAGACAAAGGGCTCAGTGTAGGGTAGAAAGGGTTGAAAAAGTTCCATCTGCAACCCCCATACTTCAGTCACAAGCAGCCCATACAGCTCTAGGTCCTGAGGCCATAGAAAGACTTGCTGAGAGTTTGCCATTGCTTAATATATTTTTTTATGGAGTTTAGGAGAGAGTTGTCCAGAGAGATGCGGCTCTTTTATATGTCCGTAGCTGAAGTCACCCAGCCAATGTCACAGATTTTGACAGAATCAGATTTCAATAATTTTGAAAATGCTGTAAATAATTCTGAGTTTCAACAAGCTAGTAAAGATGATTTGAGAGGAGTCCTGGGAGTGTTACAGAACACTGTTGGTTGAAGACTGGTAAAAAGTCACTAGCTTTATGCAGAAGAAAGATGAAACTGTAAGTGAGTACACGGAAATGTTTTGTCAGTCAGCTGCAGCATACAGTGGAATAGCTGACACTCCAGAGAAGATACTGGATAATAAAGGACCACTCCTTTATGAGTGTATTACATTTTTAAAAGCTTGAAATTACCTTAGTTGTTTTTTATAGACGTTGTTTTCCATATTTGTACAAATTTAAAGCACCATCATGGCTGGTTATTTTTATGTATTTTTTATTTTAGGCTATGTGTTGTATAACCCTGTCCCATTTACACTAAAGTGTCTCTGGCTGTGTGTGCCTGTATCAGGGATCGGGTGGCTGCTTGGGTTAATGCTCTACAGCTGAACTCATACACACATAAGGACCACCTGCTCCAGTCGGACCCGCTCTTTCGGATCCCCACAGCCTGTTCGCCCTGACACCCTGCACCATCAACCCCTTACCCGACCTCCTCTAATCCCCTTCATTCTCTCCCCCAATCCCTGCATAGTCTCACATCTGGACAGGAGCTACTGCCACTTCCTAGCCAAACACAGATTGCGCTAGCAGGTGCATTGTGGGTAATCACTTTGACCAGGCTAGAGGGCACTCACAGGATCAATATATTTCATCTGCATCAGGTCTTATCAAGGGTGTACACAGGAATTAACCCCAAAAGAGTAAAGGGTAATTATAGTGTGCAACCCTATACTGTAATTACCATTATTGACAAGAAGACAGTTTCATCATACATATTCAGATTAGACTGGCAGCACTTTCCATGAAAAACTCTTACATTAATTGCACGTTGAGTCATGAGGATGATATTAGAACAAACAACTTTTGAGTTGAGCAGTTTAATTCACCAGAAATAGATCTTGCACAGCTGTCTTCTCCTATAGTGTGATGCTTTACAGAGTATATTTTAATTAATTGATATTCAGAAGCAGCCTCTGTTGACTTTGTGTTCAGCGTGTCGAGGACTGGTGGCAGATGCCTGCTGAAGTAGGCGAGATAGCACAGACGCCAAGATCGTTAGAGACGTAGAACTTATAAATCATTCCAGCAAGCAATTAGACCCAAGTCTGTATTGTTTAAGATTTTAGCGAAAAAAAGATACTGAATAAGAGTGTTTCATCATTGTTGTGCCGTTACAAGAGTCTACAAGAACACAAACTAGCTTTGACACAGGTCAGAGACGCTTGTGAACTTCACAGCACAGCTTTGCTTTTGTGAATTCCGCTAATGTGGCCATAACGCCATAGCACTAGGGTCAGGCTGGCACAAACACCACAACAATAAAATGTAAACAAATCTGATTAAGGAATGCTTGCCAAAACACAAACCACGCATCTTCATACATCATATCAAACCTACGCTTGCCCTTTTTCTCTTCTCTTAGTGTTTTTGTTGGTGACCTGAGCACAACTTTGAACACTACTGGACTTTTCAATGTACTTTTTTAAAAATGAATCTTTCAGTCTTAATTATTTATTTATTTATTTTTATTTGTATTTGTTTGCATTTAATAGCACAAAATCTATTACATTTTATACACTATATCAGATAAATGCAGTTCCTGAACAGAAAATGTAGAAGAATAACCCTGGGACATCCCAAAATATTACTTTTTGGTAGTATTAAGACTCAAATTAATGTTGGTGCATCTGATTTCCCTCTAGAAATATATTTGCAACTGATTATTTTGCATACAAGATGTATGCATGACTACTCAATAAAATAAATGCATTTTAATAGAGTGATTTTAGTTTAATTTGTTTTAAATTGAATTGTAATTATTTCCAATTAATAAAAAATATCTTAGGGCCTGTTCACACAAAATGCATTCTTGCATTCTAATGTACTGCTTTTCCATTTATTTCTGTTAACATGCACTAAACAGACATGTTTGACCATTGTGCTTGCATATTTTGCAGTGTCCATTGCCCATCCTTTATCCATTCTGTGTGAATGGCCCCTTACAATGTACAAAACAACCAACCAAGCAATAAAATGAAAACTGCAACCATATTAGCATCCTACATTACATAGCCAGTCTCCTTTTGTTCAAAGTCACAATGGTCAGAAGGGAAAATATCATTTGTCCAGTTCTTGGATCACTCCTTCTGTGGTTTGAACTCTAAAGCCTCTTGGTTTCCAGCCTGGGATCCACAGTGCTGGAATGTGCTATATATTGTGGTAAGTGATTGTTCACAGGGTCTGAATGCAGAGGTCAAGGCTCACAGGTGTGGGCCAGCTGCCATATGCTGCTCAACCAAGGACGAGCCAAAACATTTCTCTCACTCAAACACCTCCAGCTGTTCCACCTAACGACGCTGGCACTCACACAAAAGCCTTTCACTCTCGCACTGTTCCGCCACATGCAGGAAGATGATGCAGGGTTAAGAAGGGGTCAAGAAATTGGTCTTTCATTAACCACAGACAATCAGGAAAGTAATAAATTCAACGTAGTGTAAGACAGTGTTGTGAAATAGGAATCTCAAAAAACAGATTATCATTTTTTTTTATTTTAGGGATGGTACAATCTTGGCACGTACGTACTTGCTCTGAAGGTGTTTTCAGCATTCTGGGCATTAAAACAGATTAAACAATCCCATTATTTTACTATCACAAATCAGAATGCAGAAACCACAGCAATTCACACACTAATAAATGCACATCGGTTAAGCAATTTGCAGTCTAAAGGTGGCTCACCAAATGTTTTTCAATGTGTTGCTGTTCTTATTATTGTATTTGTTGTATTATAATGTAAAACTCTAGCATTAAGCTTGTGTAAATTTAGTTCCCCACCTATACAACATATCCCAGGTTTCTTTTTTTTATTTCTTTTTTTTTATTCTTTGTTTAGGAAACATTATGGAAACATGTTGAAATTTTAAGTATCATTTAAACTCCTGCAGACCAGTGTTGCCAAGTCCGCGATTTTCCCATGGAATTGGTCTACTTTAACACTGTTGACGCAGGTTGTTTTTCATGTCTGTAGGTTGAAGCAACTCCGATAACATGATATTTATCCACTGGAATGCAAATTTTAGCAGAGGAACCTCTCCAAAAAACTTATATTTTAACGCAATTTTTAACTGGGGCCCCTCTTGAAACGGGATTGGGCTACTTTTGGGCTAGTTTTAAGTAGCGATTGGGTGGGTTTTCTTGTGAAAACCTGGCAACCCTGTTGCAGACATCCAAAGATAACCAAGATGTCCCAGAATCATCAAAATGTGAGTGATGAGAGATACATTTAGCTGGGAAAGCCTTTTCTTAGCAGGAGGCCAGAGCTTGCTTGAGTGACCATTTGATACAGTGCTGTGGATTTCAGCCCTAAAAAAGACATTGCTTGTTAAATTGTTGGTCATTCGGTTCAAAGAATCACAAAGGCCCTGCTCCTGTCATGCCCTGTCCCTCCCCTGTTTTTAGCAGTGAGAGTATCAGACATAAAGTTACAAAAGCCTTATCCAACAAGTCCAGCTGAAATTAAGTACATTCCACAAAGCCATGTCCCGTAACCTCAGCACAGCAGTCTTATTTATTTGACCTTCATCGTCAGTGGAGAAAAGAGGGACAATGTCAACCAGGTGTTCAAAAAGTTTCTTTTTTCCACCCACTATGGGGCAGAGAGCGGAGAGCCGAAGGGGGAGGTGAGTGAACTATCTGGTGCAAAGCTTTTTTTACAACACAAAGGAAAAAAATAAGGGGATCTCTCTCCATTTCTGCTTTCTATTCAATAAAAATCCCGCTGCAAATGATGAGCACAGTCTTTGGAGTCTGTAATAAGGGCATTCTAGATTTGTCTGAACCTGGAACATTAAACACGTTTGTCTTCCATCCGTCAATGTCAGAGCAATCATCTGTTCAAATGTCTGCCGTTCTGCAGGATGCCAGTATTGTGTGTTTGTTCATTAATCATTTTAATCAGAACACACACACAAACACGCACACACTGACCACTCAACAGACGGAAAAATAATTTAGCAGTTTTTGGTTAAAGTTGTATAGCATTTATTAGGAGGATTTACAAATCTGAAATTGGTGCATTTGCAGGATTGATCATATATTTATTTGTAGCTTCATAAAATGATGGCTCAACCACTGATGTCACATGGACTATTTTAACAATGATAAATAGTTAAATAGCGGCAATGATGAGACAGCCTACAGGGACGAGGTTCAGCATCTAGCAATGTGGCGTGCACCCAACACCCAAAAGACCAAAGAGCTGATTGTAGACCACAAGCGGACTAAGAAGGACCACACTCCCATCTACATTGATGGGGCTGAAGTAGAGCGTGTCGTGAGCTTCAAGTTCCTTGGTGCCCATCTCTCTGAGGATCTTTCCTGGACCCTCAATACCCCCATACCGATCAAAAATGCACAACAGTGGCTTTACTTCCTTAGGAAAATAAGGGAAGCTCACTTGTCCCCCAACATCCTGCTGAACTTTTACCGCTGCACTATTGAAAGCATTCTCACAAACAGCATCACAGTGTTGTATGGCAACTGCACAGTTTCAGATCAGAAAGCCAGAAAGCCTCCAGTGGGTGGTGAAAACTGGCCAATAAAAAACTGGTGTCGGGCTACCCCCATCAAAGAAGTTTACCACAAACGCAGCGTTTGTAAGAGAGTGAGAAGTATCATCGAAGACTCCTCTCACTGTAGTCACAGACTATTCACTCCTCTCCCATTTGGGATACATTATATAGTTGTCTTCCCTGTCACACATGCAGACTCAGGAACAGTTTTTTTTCCCCTCAGCGGTTAGTCTACTGAACTCCAATCTCAGGCGCTGAACACCAACATCCTGGACAGACCACCTAATGCTTAAAAAAACAAAAAAAAACAAAAACAAAAGTGAACTGATCAATAACCTGTCTGCACTCCTCACTCACAATGTTCTTATTTTTCCCTATGTTATTTTGCAAATTTCTGATTTTTTGCACATTCCCTTGCACATTTCTACCTCCGGATGCGGTTTGCACTGTATGATCATTGGTCATAGATACACTTAAGCTATTTATGTACCTCACTTCACAAGGCACCTTTTTTATATTCACTTTTTATACGCACAAGTCATCTTGTTATAACAAAAGTCTTGATGCATTGAGCAGCAAAGAGAACTTGATATTAATAATAAGTTATATTTGTGAGATCGCAATGAACTAAGATGAGTGGCAACTTTTTAGTGATTATGAGTGCTCTTTGCACCACATAACGCATGCCCCCCTCTCTCTCTCTCTCTCTATATATATATATATACAGTCATACAGTATATATTTTGAAAATATTTATATGTATTAAAGTATACAGTATATTTATTTAATTTATATAATCGAAAAATATATTTAATGTATAAATATAAGATATTTTCCTTAAATACATTATATACATGCATTTGTGTGTATTTATATGTACATAATAAATATACACAGTACACACACATATATTATGTAAACAAAAACTTTCATTTTGGAAGCGATTAAATGCGAGTCATCTTTTGTATATATATATATATATATATATATATATATATATATATATATATATATATATATATATATATATATATATATATATATATATATATATATAGTTATAGCACCCTCATTAATTTAAGAAGCACCCTCAGTGATTTGATTCTGGAGCCATGCCTGGTCTTAAGGGTTTGAATCGACATGACGGTGAATAACTGATGACAGAATCTTCATTTTTGGGTGAACTATCCCTTATATATACCATTATAGAAAAACATGTTTTCAAATGTGATATTTGCTATCTTTTATCCAATCCTTTCAGACCACAAAACAAGAAAAATGGTCAGTGTTTTATTTATTTATTCATTTATTTTACTAAGTTAATTCACTTTTTCCTCAACATAGGCCTACGTCAGGCTCCATTTAGATTTGTTTTTCTCTTTAGTCACTATTAAGCACCCTCATTTATTAGTTCCTGAAATCCCTCCTAATACTGTTACTGTAGTCATTTAGTTGTTCAAGGCTCAATTGTATTCATTTGTTTGTTTTCAGTTTACTCAATTATTATTTTACTTGTTTGCTCATGCTGCTACTGTATTGCATTCAAACAGAATTCGTTCACTGTCATTTCTTTATTTCACCCTATACTCTCTCCTTCCTTCTGTTCAGTGACACAAACACACGTAATTCTACTTAATGTGACAAACGAACTGCTCTAATCTCCAGCAAGCTCTTCGCTAGCCTCCCGCGTTCAGCTGTGCTAAATGAAAGCTTTTATGCAAATGAAATATTTCAGGGGGGCACAAGTTATTTTTTTATTCAAATAAGCACGGTACCTCCTCTTAAAGCGGATTTGAACTTGTCACGTAAACAAGTGTCACTGAACGCTGAGTCTTGGCACCCATATCATCTCTTCGAAAGTCTACATTTAGATTCCCACTTTGTGACATGTCGCGGGAAAGCTTGTTAGTTTTAGCCCAGGTTCTTTAACGGTGACTCACCTGTTTGTACGGTAAACAGGGGACTTCAAACGGCCGCGGAAACTAGACGCCCAGATAACGTCCATCTCCTGTTAGACTCTCTCAGTTGAAAGCTTACTCTATCAACAGAGCAAACAGGCTAAATTATGCACGGTAACACACAAGGCCCTGCACACGTGCATCAATCACCTGTAAGCAGAATACAATCGATCACATTTGTGAAAACGTCACTGCACGCTCACACCAGAACTATTTCCTCGCTATAGCTTGTAAGGAATTACATTACAGCGCAATTCTGCTAGCTTAGATGCGAATACGTTTAAACATTTACAACAATACATCACAATATATGGTGCTGTCACCGTGGAGCCAAGAGGCATATTGCCAAGTCTCAGGCAATGTGACTCCAGCACTCCGGAATGACAAACCCTCCGTCTGCAGTATTTACGATGGCACCGTGTTTTGGAGCTCATAGCAGAGTGCTCTTCTTTATACTTGCAAGGAATAACCAGCCCTACATATGACAAACTTCCTCCTCTCCTCTTCTGTTAGATATGTGGTGTTCATAATGCATTGGCTGTCCTAGCGCAGAAAGCAGACAGGCTTTCTAATCTAACACGGCATGCTGCAGACCTGCGGAGAGAGAAAGAGAGAGAGAGCTGTCACAGAGACATGCAGCCTCACAGCCTGGACACATCCATAATGTGGAGCTCATTGGGCCAAGCACATCCCAGGTTTCCCCTCTTCATCACAAATTCCAACACAAGCCCTTCTGCCACCAGCACGCAGAGTTCTGACCAGCTTCTGAATTCAATATCAAACCCAGGATGCAGAAAGGGACTGGTGAATTTCTTCGCAAGTAAGTTCATATTTACTCTAAAAAACAAACAAAAAAAAAATATATATTTTTTTTTAAGTAGTCATATGATGCGATTTCAAGTTTTCCTTTCTCTTTTGGGTGTTACAAGCTGTTCGGGAATAGATAAGATCCCTAAAGTTGCAAAGACTAAAGTCTCAAACCCAAAGAGATATTCTTTATAAAAGTTAAGACTCGTCCATGCCCTACTAAAATGCCTTGTTTAAACATTCCACCCCACATGTCTATGTCACAATGTGGGAAGATTTGCATAACACTGCCCAAATCACGCAAAGCAAGAAGGCATAACTTTGATTCTCACTGTAGTATAAATGCTGCTGTGATGTTGTGGAGTCATACCCTGTGTGTTTCGTTGTGATTTCGTGTGATTTCGTTGTGTGCAAATATTGGCCTTTCTAAAGAGGACACAACTAGAAATCACTGGTTAAGTTGTATTTACATCACTGTTCCAGAACAGTTCAACCCAAGTATTCAACACATTTGTGCAACACATTTTATGGAGGACTGTTTCCTTATCTGCCGGCTGTTCTTACTCACAGTCTGTAAGTACGTTTACATATTCAAAGAATTTGCCACTGATGATTCAAACGTGAATTTGAGCAGTTTAGAGGAGGCTTGTTGTTTGTCATTTTTTTTTAAATCACAAAGGCAGACATGGTTTTATGTTTTCTGTTTCTTAATTTGCATGTGTTATGAGGATTTGCAGCGCGTTTCTTAATTTGCATGTGTTGTGAGGATTTGCAGCATTTCCTAATTTGCATGTGTTGTGAGGCATTTGTATTATATCTTAATTTGAATGTGCTGTGGAGATTTGCAGTGCGTTTCTTTATTTACATGTGTTGTGAGGATTAGCAACACTTGTGTTGTCAAATGGATGAAAATGTTTTCTTCATTTGCCTGTGATTTTTCAATTTACATGTGTTTTCTTAAGTTTAGCGCGTTGAGTTCTCTCGGCCACTGTAGTTTTATTGTTTTTGTCCTGTCACGTCAGTGTTCTGACCGGGACAAGCCATCAAAGTATGGCAAGGGACATAACATTTCCGTCACATGCTTGAAGCATTCGGCCAATCACAACGCACTGAACAGTTGGCCAATTAGAGCACAGCTCGCTTTTCAGAACGATGAGCTTTGTAAAAAAAAGCTTTGTTTCAGAAAGATGGGGCATAAAGGGGAAACAATAATGTATCATCATTATCCCAGGTTATTGTTCAACATCATATGATCCCTTTATATAAGAAAAAAAAAAAAAAAAAAAAACATGGTGAATGGCTTAAAACATCTATTTGTTATCAAGTAGGCCAATATTACCATACCCCTGCCCCAAGACTATATACATGACTTCTTGTAGTCCATGTCCACCTCAGAGTAAAAATACATATCTATCTAAATACAATGAGTAAAAATTTTATTGTGATTTCATCACAAGTACAACTTCATATCTGACAGTATAAATCTTTCTCTCTTTTTTTTTTACTCACAGTTGCAACTTCTTATTCTGGACTTTATCTCACAGTTATGTTTTATTATTTACTCTGAAATGAAAAACAATAATTTACATAAATAGATACATAGATACATATAAGGGTAATTTGACAATATTGCTTGTAATTTCGACTATCAAAAATTTAACTTCATATCTCACAATATGACTTTATCTTTATATGACTATAACTCACAGTTATTCATTATTATTATTATTACTTTTATTCTGAGGCAAAAGGAAAGTCTTCAGCTGAATGAATGAATGAATAAAAAGTTAATTTAATTTATTTTAACATTATTACTTGTAAATGACTTTATTAAATTGCAACTTTATATCACGATATGAATTTGTCTTCTTCCTATGCATCTATCTTATTCATTTTAATAACTTCATATTTGATACTTTATCCCACAATTTTATTTTATTTTTTACAACACACACACACACACACACACACACACATACACATATATATATATATATATATATATATATATATATATATATATATATATATTTATACAAACAACCAAATGTAATAACAAAATTCATATTTTTTTCCTTTGTGTGTGTGTTTTTCTTTTTTTTCTTTTTTCATGGTAAATTCTTTGTGAATATGTTTTAAATAATAAAAACAAGATGGACAGATGGAGTCCTTTATCATCAAATGTTAAATCTTTAATTAGGACTGTCTTTGGCATTGTTTTTTGTTTTTCAGAACAGAACAGACCTCCATTGTAGCAATGTGGCCTAACACATGAGATACCGTAATTCCTCAAATAAAAGCCGGGGCCTTTATTTACCTGAACTGCAAAAGGTAACAGGCTTTTATTTGAAGCAGGCTTTTATTAGAGGCAGGCCTTTATTTCTAATTCCATCTGTTTGATAAGTAATTGTTTTAAATAACCAGTTTTAAATTAAAAGCAATAGCGTTCCAGGCCAGAGATCATAACATTAGCACAGAATTAGTTCAGAATCAATCACCAAAAGAATCATTTCGGTTCAGACGCGCTCTGTGTCAGTCTGCTTCACACTGAATCACGCATGCGCAGTATCATCAGCTCCTCGGTTCTCGAATCGGACGCGTCAGACAGAAAGGCTTCTCGGTTCAGTGTACTGGTGATCCGAAAACAGATGCAACCGGTTCTTGACTCGAGAACGAGAAACGCTCCGGCAGTGGGCGTGTACGTTCGTTATCTGGCTCTGCTGCACAAATTTTCCCCGGCCTTTATTTAAGACCGGCCTTTATTTGTCCGTGTTGACCATGCCCCCGGCCACTATAAGAGGCCCGGCGTTTATTTGACTACCGTTTTTTATTTGAGGTATTACGGTAATTTTCTGCTCCATTATCTCTGCGTAGGGCCATCAGGCTCTGATGTGGTCTAGAACAACCCCCCCCCCCCCCACACACACACATCAACATTCCTCCACTTCCTTTTGACACTCTCTGTCTGTTACACAAACATACAGACTTCCTCTCTTCCTCACCCCACACCAGCTGCAGCCCACTTACCCATGGCATGGGCAAAAACCCTGCAAATTGAATGGTTTAAAGGCAGCATGGTCTACCATCTGGGTTTGGAGGTATTTATGTATTTTGAGACTGAATTAACGAGACCCCAGGACTCCAAAATGGATGAAATCATTATCAAAAATCTGATCTTTATGATCAGACATAGGCCCATCTCCGGCGCTCCAGGGGAGGGCGTTTGATAACCACATGGATGGTAATAAAGAAGAGAGCTCTTTTATGCTTGGAGGGTCAAAGTTCTGGAACTAATGAGGGGGTTCCAGATCATACAATTGCCTCATCCACCTCCTCGAAGATCACTCAAGTTAATTTGCTCTCCAGAATGTCATTCTTTTGGCGAGATGCATTATGCATTTCTCTGTAATGAATGAAAGAGCACTAAAATAGTTCCAGCAGCATGGAGGCGATCGCATGACTACTGCTCCGAGTTATCAGATGCCAGATGATTGAGTTTCATATCAGATTTATTCGCAAAACAACAATGCTGCCTGTCTGAGGCAATAGAGCTTGTGGATTAAATGGCCCGAGTTTTCCGTTGACATGAAGCATCAACATGAGAAAGGGGGGTTAGAAGAGAAAGATGTTCCACGTGTAACCCGATCAGTGCAACTGCTGAGACTCACTGTGTTTTGCGGGCGATCAAAGAGGTTCCACTGCTCAGCTGTCAGTCAAAACCTGATCAGTGTTGGCCACAAACATAGCTTAACACCTTCAAAGCCCTTTTCATCTTCCTATAAACTTCTGGAACTTGTCTGTTAGCACTAGCCCAGGCTGCTTGAAAAATGTGCCTCTACCTATATTCGTAAAAAACTCCAAAAACGCAAAAAAAAAAAAAAAAAAAGCATTGTAACAAGGACACCTTAAAATAAAGTGTAATAGACATCACTTGTATGTGTCACATGACTTGTATTTGTCACATGATTGCTTGGACATGCCCAATTAAGGTGATCACCTGTGTTTATTTAAAATTGACTTCACTTTACATTGATATTGTGCCTGATGAAGACCTGAAGGTCAAAACGTTGCTTGAGCTTGATTAAATTCCTCTGGAGCAGTAGTTTTCAGTGTGCAGACTTCACTTCTATATTTGATTATATTATTCAGTTGTCTTGCACCTGCGTCCTATTTGGATGTTTGGGATGTGCACACCATTTTTGTATTACAGAGGCAGTAAAACACATGATATTTCGACACATATTTCACATCACATAACTCCATGAGTATGACTTTTCTGATGTAGTACACTTGCTCAGTAACTCACCTTATATAGTACTGCTTTTGAAATACAGAGGGCTCAACAACTAACCTAATAAAATGTTGCTAGATTCATTTTCATCTGTCTATGGAAAAAAATTAATAAATCGGTGCCACTCACTCGAAATTTCACATTGAAAGTGTTGTGAAACATGCAAAAAGTAACTGTTGAAACTGAAAAAATGGATTATGAGTGCATAATGAATTACATTTTTTTTTTTTAAATCATGGCTTTGGAATGCCATGGTTAATTAAATAATGACAGAATATAATTTTTGATCAACTCTCCCTTAAATGTTTTGATGTAGGAATGCATGTAGCATTTGCAGAGCCAATTAGCATCCTATTTTTACTCACGTATTGTAACTGGCGAGGGAATGTCAATTGTGAAGGGTTTTTAGGAGCTAATGGTTACACAGTTACCGTGCATTCATTTACACTAAAAACATCTGCTTCAAACTGCTGTTTTCGGTGGCAGTTCTATCTGTGTTTCTGGACTGTTAGCTTAGCATCACTTTGTCTCTGTGTTTGTCTCCTGCTGATTTGCTTTGATAGTGAGTCTACCGGGGCTCAGGCTGGTCTGTCTCATCAATTCATTTTGCCTTTCATTGTCATCACGGGAGCTTTAAAAGAGCGCCGGCCCACCAATCAGACCACAGACATTGTGCCGAGCTTAATCAGCTTTGTTAGCATTTCTGTGCTTTGGTCACAGGCCTCAGATACACAGTAACATTATTAGTAAAATGTTATGAGGAGAGAGGAAAAATCACAGATACAACCTGTACACCAGGATGGTACTCAGACACTTTGATGCCACTATGTATGTTGATTAACTTTCCATTGAAAAGTAGCTCTAAAGAACTATGTCAAACTAATAATTTGCACTTTAGGCAATGCATTAGTCTTATAAGGCAAACTTTACAATTTTCATTCTACCTGCGTTTCATACTTACCAGACGCAATAAGATATACATTTCACAACTTCTTAAGCCAAATACTAGTATATAGTATAAATACTGCAATATATATATATAATATAAAATGGTAGGGGTATGTGTCACGATGGGTCACTGTACATCCGTTTATTCACCACACAGACTTTCACACAACACAGTACACCCTGGACTTAACTTCCCATAACCCCCGTCTAGGAACTCATTATTTGAACCACACCTGTTTCCTATCAGTGACACTATAAAGGTTGCACTCATCCACACTCACATTGCGAAGTCTCATTGGCATTTCCGAGTTTTTTACGTGTGTTTGTTTCTTCCGTGTTTGACTTTGGAATGTTTTTACTGGCTGTGATTCTCTGCCACCTGCCCCGACCTTTGCCTGGTACTGTTTCTGATTTTGGATATCCCCTGCATACCTGACGCTGTTCTCTGATCATTGCCTCTTTGACCATTCTGTTAATAAAGTACTGCACATGGATCTGAATGTCTCTGACTCATCGTTACAGTATGACTAGTCTAACCATGATATAGTTTTATATGCTACATGTATATACATCCTACAGTATATTCTTTATAACATGGTGTATATATATATATATATATATATAATTTTATATAATAAATCTAGATAAATTAATCAACCGCACCCATCCCTATATATCAGGCCACAAGAACATAAAACTCACACTGACACATAGAAAAATGTTTTTTTTCTTATTTGTGTAATTATGGACCGATAAGTTAAAACGTGTGAAAGAAGGTTTCTGACACATTGAAAGCTGTCTATGTCAAGTACTATAGCTTGAGTGGATCATTTCGGGCAATGCGTGTCCCATACGTCTGACACATACTGCATGCTGCATGCTGATGCGTGCAATGTGTGGCCCTATCTTCCTAATTACCAGGGACATCGTGCTGTCAGCAGTGTCGTACCAGGCTAGAATCTCCTCCGAGGGGTGACAGCTACTATGTCAGCCCGTTTGCAGAGACAGGAACGTTGGCATCCCAGATAAAGAGAATTAAAAGCCCGTCAAGGCCTTATGGCGGGTCACTTGGGCCAAAACAAAAGAGTGGTGATGGGGGGCTTTAATTACCTTGTGTTGTTGTTTGCCTTAGCGTTCCATAACAAAGCAAACTTAATTAGTTGTCTCAGGATGTGGTCTCATGGAGAGCAGCACAAGTGTCAACACAAAGTTTAAATCAGGGGGAAAAAGGGGGGCAGAATGCAGTAAGTATTAATTTAAATGTGATTATGTGTCTTCAATTTGCATTCCAGATATTGGTGCCTGAAGGGAAATTAGAAAGAGTGTGTATGTGTGTGTGTGCAAGTTGTGTGAATTACCGGCAGGTTACCTTACTCTTATCATTGATGGAGAAACAACTATGTTATTGGTTCATGTTTTACCATGATAGCTAGAGACTGATAGATTCAACAATACCAGTCACCTCAACATTCAAATTTCATCCTCAAGTCTATATTTTCAAACAATTAGTTTACAGTAGCATCAATGATATAAAAGCTGGTGTCAAATATGTACATGGACATGCTATATAAATGGACATGCTATGCTATTTTTGGGGGGGGGGTGATCTCTTCCTTTAAAGTTGTCTCATCCTTTATCTCGCCACCTTTTTCTTCCTTTTTGTTTTTGTTCAGTCTTCAGGATCTCAGACTATTAATTCCAGTGAGGAATGGCCTCATATTGGCTGGTGCTCAGAACAAAGAGCTTCAACACAGCATGAAAAATGACACCTCCACCTGTTTTACCTCCACTTCCACAACTGTGAGTTATGGGTATGTTTCTGTGCCAAAGCATATGAGTAACCACCAAGAACAACATGGACCAGATGTAGTTTTAAAAGATACCGGTGTTCCTTCCATTTGCACAGATCCTCTGCCTTTAAAATAATCCATCTTCAGCTGATCTGGTGAGGAACTATTTGATTAGCATATGTTTGCAGCTGTTTTTTATCTTGCCTTGCGACTCATTGCATTTTATAGTAGTGAAAATGTAAGAATTTAGGGTAAGGTGGAGGTTTTTAACTTTAAGCAACATTCTGTGGTTGATTTTGAAATGTCTGAATATAGATCTGAATGCTGTACTCAAGAGCGTTACAAACTGTTCTTCTATTTAGAATTATTCCTAGAATCTCACAGGCTCTAATTTGCTTTGCTTTGGCTAATGCATAAACTGTGTCCTAAAAGAGCTAGACTTAAAGCTACAGGTCGAGTTGCATTAGAGAGAGCGGAATTTCGGCATATATTTAAGAATTGATTTGGCAGTGCTGGGCATTGATGGTCGTTGCTAATGGCAATAATTCTTTGGATAGGATTTATATGTCTACTTCATATTAAGTTTCCTCACTGCTTACTGACCTTTTCATTTTCTCTGGCATATGCGATTCTTCACATCTATGGACTTGTCAGGACTCATTATCTTCTGACTGCTGCTTTGTTAGGAGAGAGAGCATCTTTTACTGAGCAGATGTGTGTGTAATGTCTGTCGTTTATAGTCTGTAAAACAAAGACATAAAAAATAGAAGCCTGGGGTGGCACGGGAGCACACTCTGTTTGTCACGGATCACTGCTGTGTGTGTTGAGTGACTGGGTGGAGACGCTGTCATAATAGCCCTCAGGTTCAGCGATTTTGCCTCCCCATCATAGCAAGCGCAAAGCATTTAGCTGATAAATGGATTCATAGATGGTTGGAAAGGCATCTGTTTGCCTAGACAGAATAAGCTTGCAAAACTGTCCCAAGTAGAATCATAATGCATAGATTTTTTAAGACAGAATCTGACTACCTAAAATTGCTCAGCCTTTTTAAAATTTTAATACAAAACATTTTTGGTGCTGTTGAAACATTGGTTTAGTTGTTTGAGGATCTTGACACAGCAACAACCAATGGCACGAGTTTGAGTTGGGATTATCCATTTGTCCAACCAATGGAATGAATAAGAGGAAACCTCTTTGAAAACAGTCATACATTTTTTAGAATGCACTTATAAAAATATGTTGTATATACGGATTATCAAAAAAGAAAAGTAAAAAAAAAAAAAAAAGAAAGAAAGAAAGAGAAAATGTAGGGTTGGGCTTGATTCTATGCATGATCATTCATTGGATTTTGTGATTTGGAAGATCCAGTAATTCTGATTAACCATTATGGCCATATTTACTAAACAGGGCATATTAGCGTTAGAGTGCAATTCCATAAAAGTGTCAATGGGAGCGGAAAATTCTGCAGATGTTTTTACAAATCCCCGAACGAAATTAGTAGGGAAATTGTAGGGAACGAATTAGTAAATCGTGCGCACAATTTATAAATCGAGTGAATGCAATAGTAAATAGAGGGAACGCTATAGTAATCGTGTACATGTTTAAGTACATTGAGAAAACGAATTAGTAAATCGTGCACACGATTTAGCCTTATATTTTTGTGTCGTGTGGGGCTCCGTATGTTTTACTAAAAATGTACACATTATAGAACACAGATGCAGGCAGATCATTTCCATAATGACCAGCACAATCAATGAAGAGCAGCACAAATTACCGCCTGCTTTAAGACTTGCTTTTTTGGGGTGTCAAATAATGGCACAAATACTAATTTGACAAGCACAAACATTAGTAAATCATATTGCGTGAATCTTTTTAATACTCTTCTCCCATAAATTTTGCATCTAAAAGGTAAACTTCTACAATTACATTTTGAATAAGGTCAGGCGCAAAAATAAGTGCGTCCATCCTAAAAGTACTATTTTAATGCCAAAAGACGGATTGTGCTGGTGCAAACTGTTACTAAATCTGGCCCTAAGAGTTCTAAACTGTTTTTTTTTTAAAGAAACATATTGTTCACAATAAGATCTATAACCTGCATTTAGCAAATAGACAGCTTTAATGTTTCATTTCATGCTGACTTTAAGGTTATTAATTTAGCTAGTTGCTAATTGTAATGTGAAAATGGTGTGAATGCATGGTAAAAAAAGTAAAATGAATCAAAACAACATTGCAGTACTGATGTACTCTCTTGCTAAATGCATGCAATTTCCAATTAGCATTGAAGCACATGCTGTTCTTGCACAGCAGAATGAGCTCAAAGACATCAGGTATGTTTTTTATGGAAGTGGTTTTCTAAATAAAGACAAGCGAGACAGGCAGACAGAGTGATAATGCACTTTACACTCAGGCTACAATATTTTCAAAGGGTTTAGAGATTAACCTTTTGAATGTAATGTTGGGAATATGACACTCCCTCTACTCGGGCAGAGCAAGTTCGACTTCTCTAATTAGCTGCCTGACATTTCACTTAATCCAATAAAAAAAACAACATGGCCGCTGTGAGATGATCTGATATTGGTAATTGGAACTTTTTGCTGCTGTTGTCCATCTCTGTTCTGCTGTTGGTTCATTTTGATGTCCATAGAGATATCATTAAAAAAAATTACTGCAAAACAAGGCACAGTGGTTCTCAAAGGACACACAAAGGGAATTTCCCTTGTCTGGTTTAATCAAGGTTTCACCCGAGCACGCTCCAAAAGGCCATGAATGCAGATTCTCATCCTTTCACACTCAGGCGTGTTGGCTTTCAAGTGCTTCTGTTACGGCTGTTTGACGACACTGGTTTTTCAGCACTCGAGTCAATGCAAGGCTACAATTACTTCCTGTGTTAGCATCTTCGTGGTGTGATGTGTCACCTTGGTGCTCAGAACAAGGTCATTCTGTTTGCCTTTTATGAAGCTGACGACATCATTTACCATTAGTCAGTGGAGCGGTTTTTTCATGATAGCATTTTTGAATCAAATAATTTAATATATTACACATTTGCAACTGTATTGCCAAACCTGCACTGTTATGGACTTCACAGTGGATTACTAATAAGACTTTATCTTATTTAAATAAATTTGGGAAATCTTCTAGGTTGTTAATGACTTGTAAAGTTAAGCAGTTCTTGCACACTTCAGAGAGCGATGCTTGTTAGTTGCCCCAGTGTTTAAGCCTTAGCTAGAGGTCTGTCTACAGATCTTACAGAGGACAGGCACCCCGAGAAAAAGCTCAGAGCTAAATGAGCTTGGCACGGGAAAGCACTGTGCAAAAGACCAGACTTTATTTCTCCCAGAATCCTCCTTCTTATTAATTAATACCTGCCCCTAAGCTACTGATATATACAAACGAGAAGGAACACACATGAAATGCAGCTGCAAATTGAAGCAAATACAAGATAAGAGATGGAAATGAATTTCCATCCAACATTATTTTGAAAAATAAATATTGTACCACGCATTATGCATTTTCATGAAATTCTTAATTGGCTTAGAAGCGGGAAAATGAGTTACTTTTGTGTTTAATTTCAAGGGGCTACTGATAGCAGTGTCCAATTGAATTTATTCAGTTGCAAATATTTGTACCCCAGGCAAATATTCCCAAACTAAAGTAGTTTGCTGGGTCCAAAATAAAAAGTTTTTAAAATTCTGAAATATGACTGAATGATCCACAAAGGCTTTAAGAAGTAATTTAGGCATCCTATCAGTATATAACAACAGGTTCTCCATGGAAGCATAGATGACAATAAATGAACCTTTACTCTTTTTAACTGTATATAATAAACTAATTTTTATTTCATTTATTCTATTTTTATTGTGATTTTGTATTTTTTTTGTTTTTGTTTTATTTAATACAAATAAGTGCTTAATGAACACCAGTGTTGGCATAAGTTTAGCATTTTATAAAAACAGTAGGCTATCCAGAGTGTTTATTACATTGATTTCATTAAATATTTAAATTATATGTCTATATTTACTTATATTTGTATTATTTATTATTATTCTTTTTTTTTAAAGTGAAAATCATTGTGGATTTTCTAAAGCATAAAATAGTGTATAAAAGTTACACGGATTGGCTTGGGTTTGTTCTTTTCAACAATCAACCTCCCTTTGCTGGTCTTTATGTTCCAGGCCGCCATCTGGAACCAGAACTCTTTGTTCACACAAGCAAAAACTACTATCGTTAATGGGCAAAAAAAAAACAAAAAAAACAACCTGCTTTGTGCTAAAGGAGATGATGTTTACGTTATAAGTCGTGTCTGTAATTTTAGTAAAGCTGCTCTCGTGTATAAACCTGCCTGTAGGTTCCTCTGGCCTGGCGCCTGGAGCAGCTGAACTGTGCAGAAGTGCCATCGCTGTGATTCAGAGCATCCGCGCTCGCTGCCTGCCTCGTGCCTGACGGCTACCTCTGCGCTTTAATCTCTCTGAGTGGTGGGAATGTGAACTAATGAGATAAATTAAGAATCATTAGCCCGGAGCTAAACTTTAAAGATATCCTCCATGTTCAGCAGAAAAACACTTGCTGATCCCTAAACCCAAAGCAGCGGTGTACAAGAGGCGGGTGGGAATGACAGGCGATAACCAATAGAAGCATGGAAGCATGCTGCAGATTTTTCTCGTCAGGATATTTCCTCGCCTCAGTGTTTGATGATTGTAATAAAAACACCATCTTTGTCAAAGCAAAACCTCAACAGAGCAGCTGTTTGAACATGTACCATGCATATTTACTCCCATGGCATAACGATGACAAAAAGCATGGAAACATGGCTATTAATAAGATAATTTAGTTTTTAATGCCATAGATCACATGGAATATAGCTTTAGGCAATAGCAGCTCATCTATACTGTGCATGCTTTGTTTCTTGAGTGTGTGCATGTGCTGTGAACGTATGTAGCAGTCTCATTCAATTATGAATTTATGCATTAGACGTTGATGGCCAAAAATATCCCTGTTCACTAATACTGCAATCAGTCTCTCTTCATGCCTACTGAGTGTAATTAGACAATAATGAGGAAACTGCTTTATGCTAGTTCTCAAACTATGTGTTGACCTCAGCAACTTATAGTCCATTAAACAGCAAATAGCTCACAAGGCTGACATAATAAACCATGCCTTCCACTTCGGCTGAGGACTGAAGCATTCCACGCCCAGGCATTGCTAGAGAACGTCCTGAATTGGGAACCTCATGTGACCCCGGCAAATAACCGTCGCTAAGTTAAGAAAAGAATACTAGCTTACTAATTACCAAATTCTGCACTGTATATAGTTTATACAGGCAGTATGTAGAATGTATGAAAATTTTCCATTTCCCATAAATTGCCTTTTATTTATGTATGTATATATGCATTTTATTTGTTTATTTATAGCAGCTGAAAATAAATCAGCTTATTTTATTATTCAGCTTTTTTAATTATAGAAGATATTTTACTAGTTCCAGTTTTTTTTGTATATTTAGAATACATATAATTTTGATTTAAATATAATTTTTATGAAATATTACATAAAGCGTGATCACAAAAGTATATATATATATATATATATATATATATATATATATATATATATATATATAAATATGCTACATGACTCATATCGCAAGTTTAATGCAGTGACAGTTAATTACCTTGAAAATATAATGTATTTTACATTTTTGTGCATTTTAATACAAATTTTGTGACAATGTTAAGCATTATGTGAGTTGCTTGTAGTTCAAAATGGCATATTTTTCATAGAATTGCATTATTTCACATAGATGGCCATTATAATATTAATGTCAGTTGCTTGTAGGGTATTTTTTTCATCATATGGAAAAAGAATATATTTGGGGGAAAAAATCATTGTGGGATACAATATAGTATTTATTATGCTCTGTTGTCTTCAGTTTTTACACACACACACACACACACACACACACACACACACACATAAAACAAATAATTGATTATATAACAAATTATATAAGAATTATATAACAAGTAATTAATATATATTTTTTTAATTCTAGTTAATATTTCACTGGTGCCTATCAGCTCGGGAGAGTAGCTAATTACTTGAAAAAAAAAAAAAGTTTTTCCATGGTCTCATTTTCCTGTGATTAGTCACATAGCATTTGCAGCTCAAGTGATTGGCTCACAATAACCTGGCATAATTAAAATTGACATACATACTATATACTGTTTACATATAGTATGTGACTATGCTATTCCTACCACCAACCACTGACAGGCAGAGACTGTATTTTATGCTAGTATAAGGTATATAAGGTTTAATGAAACACACTATAGCTCTCTTATGCACACGCATCAATGAGAAGGCATCCACCGGTGCTTGGCTCTCACATTCAGAAGCAATAAAAAAATAACTAAAGGTATAAAGGAATAAAAAATAGAAACAAACTGAGACGAGTGACAGGCAGGGAAGTTATTTCTATCTGTGTGGCTTCGGGTTAAAGCGTTCTTAAGAACCTTGATGTCTCTTGAAGGCACTGTTCGTGTAAATGACATAGACTGAACCGTGGCAGTGCGCTGATCACGGAGAATCAGCTCAGTAGTAGAAAATAAAAAGTGCTTGTGTCACACACCACAGCGAGATCTGAGATGCAACTGCCACGCTGTGTATTGTTATTTGTTGTGGCTGTGTCAAGTGTGTCGGCATGTCAAACTCATCACTATGTTTGAAAAAAAAAAAAAAACTCATTTAGATATGAACACAGTGCTTCTCACTTCTCACTTTTTCTTTTTTTTCCACTTTGTCTCCTTTTCCCGGGTACGGATAAACCCACTGTGCGGAAAATAAAGAATGAAACGATGAGAGAAAAAAAAAAAACATAAACAAAGGAGAAAATCTAGGAGTGCATCCTTTGAAGCAGGAAAACAGATGCACGAGTAGAACAATAAATAAATAAATAAATAAATAAATAAATAAATAAATAAATAAACCAAGAAATTATAAATAAATAATGGAACAGACGCAACTGTGTCTTTACGGAAGATGTGGTAGCTGCGCAGGTCGACCTGTGTTTAACGCACACCGCGGGCAACGCTTTCTGATGACATAAATAGCCGATCATGAAAATGCTTTTCTTCCCCTTGGGTTTGTTTCTGTTTCTTTTGTGATTGTGGCAGCTCATTTTAGTCAGAATGCAGCAAAAATTTGGCAACATAGCGTAACTGGAGTTCGTTTACGAGGAGTGCTTTTTCATTATATTGCTGTGCCTGGGAATAGTTCAAATCCCAAAGTGCACTGTGTGGGCAGGGTACCGTTCTAATAACATAAATATATAGACATATATATTCATATATTCATTGTTTATATTCTCATATTCCATGATATGAACAGAGTGCACAAGGTCATTATGAGTATTATAGGCTGAACTGGATGGATAGATTGTGATACCAATGCTGCTAAAACTGAGCTCCATTTGACATAGAAAATACAAAACATTCCAAAAAACTGACGAGCTCCCTCAATGGGAACCTTTTGTGCTGCTGATGCAAAGGTTGTTTAAAAATCTAGGTTTAATTATGCTGACTTTCACCAGATATAAAACACTGAAGAATGCATTGCAACAAGCTCAGTGACACTAAAAAAAAAAAAAAATAATTGATTCTATAATTATTTAACTTTTAATATTCAAAAATATTGCAAATTGATATGCATGTAAAATATTGGTTTGTTCCTCTTGCGTCAAATTTTGAGCTTTAAACTCAGGACTTTTTGGAACAGCGCAAAAAGTCAGAGTGAAAGTTTTTTTTTAAATGTGGCAGGCTTTATGCATTCAGAGAAAGAATAGAGAATATGACAAAATATATCCATGACTTTACAAATTCCTCAGAGGGAACCTCATTTTGGTCCTTTTTATGCAATGAACAGTATGTTCTTTTTCTGAATTCTTCCAATCCTCTGCAGTACAAATTACAGAGTAGACAGCATCACTAAAAGTTCACAAAGGATTTTCTGCCGCTCTCATCAAATCAAAATAGAGCAATAAGGCTGAGAAGAAGAAGAAGAAGAAAAAAAACACTTAAATGCACCCAAACAATTACCATTTTTGTAATTAGCTGCCCATAAAACAAGTCTTTGTACTGTAAAAAACTACGCAAAGTGTAGTCATGTGTGGCTTTTTTTAGTTTTGTTTCTTGTAGACAAAAACAAGTTGCTTAGCAAGTATTGAACATGTCATGTAGGAAGTCTTTTCCAACACGTGTTTTAAACAACATAACCTGACGAAACGCACAGCAGCGAGGCGAAGCAGAAAGCGAAAGCGAGAGAGTGAACCAAGAATGAAACCGAATGGAAATTAAACTCATAGAGTTTGACGACTACTAAGGCATCAGTTGCCAAGTACAATATTAGCCCATGTATATTACAACACAACCATATATTAATTTAATAAAATACACAATATAGCTCTTGTACACGTAACAATTTGGCTCAAATGCACAGAAACTGCAGGAAAAATCAATAAAAATATGTTGTTTTGATGTAAACACATTAAATCGGATACATTTTGCACATTAAAATGATATTGTGTATAAGTGACAATGTGAAGGGACATTTCCTTTTTTAAAATCCTTTTTTTGTTGTTGTTAATGTATTGTTTTTCTGAAATTGAAACAGTGTCCTTTGCAGTTCAATAAATATTTTTAACTGCATTTTCATTCTGTGCGCACCCTCTTTTTTCTGAGATTAATGTATTTTTTTTTTTTTTTTTTACAAAATGTATAAATATTTTCATTGTTATCTGGACACTATACATAAGTTCATATATTTATATATATTTATCTATATGTATATATAGATATATCTTTTCACAGTTTAGGAAAAATGTCCCTTATATACAAGAGAGTGATTGTTATAACTTAACGTCAGACACGTGGAAAGTCACCTTAAAAGTAGTGAAAAGCTGAAGACAGATGATCACAGAGGACCAATAAGTGAGAATAACAGGTTCACCATTCTGGAATGTTCCATGTGTACGTATACATAGGGGGAGGAGGACACAGTTTACACGTGACTAGAAATGACAGGTGAAGAATGGTTACATTTCATAATCAACCCTCCCCACCCGCCCTAAAGATTCATGGCCCCACACCCCCCCTCCGAGTTTGTTTATATCATTTGCACTTCTTACGCTGATATTACAAAGCCAATAAAAGTTAAAGAGAGAGTCTCTGTCTTGGTGTGGTCCAACCGTTCCGGGGGTGGCTGATGCACCCCGAACCATTTAGACTTGCGATTGTCAGAACAAACCATTTTTGGCCACCCTTTCTCCTCCAAAAGTCCCTGTAGAAGGGTGGGATGCTCCGTCTGCAGTTCAGTGACAGAAAGACGTCATAAGAAATAGTTTGAAGCTGGTGGGCACTTGAAGAAGAAGAAAAAGCTCACAAGAAGCCAGAAGCAGCAACTTCTGCAACTCTAAAGAAATTCACTTGCCCCCAAAAACACAACACGGCATCCAAGCGAACGTAAGCAAACTGTTCTTTTGCTCCCTATGTTTATTTGTCAAGATCTTCAAGTACATATGTTTTTTGTCCCCATCTGCATCACACTCTCTCTGAGAGTGTCTTGACTTGGTCCATGTTTCGTCCGCTGTAGATTCTTATGCTCGCAAAGTCTGTTTTACTTTCTGATGGGGGTGTTTTCATTTCCCCGACAATCCTGCAGCAGTTTGTCGATGTCTCTGACCACCTGGTCTGCGTCCATGGTGCCACGGCCCATCTCTCCTCCGCCCTGCTCCAAAACACTGTCCATTTCCACCGCTGTCTCCTGGCTGATCCGCGAACGTGCTTCAGCCAGGACTTTGGCTACGGGGTCGGAGGGAGGCAGCGAGGAGTATCCCTGCTCTTTGTTCTGCTTGTTCGGGGAGATGTACTGTCCATCTGGGGGTCCGTAGTGGCTGGTGCTGGGCTTGCCCTCTGCTCCGTCGCCCATCCCTTTGGCCGAAGAGCACAGGGAACCTTTACTGCAGCCTTTGGTAGGGCTACATGAAGCAGACGGAACCTCCTGCAAGAGAGGGCTGAGGGCACGTTTGGTCTTTAGGTAGGGTTTAACATTCGCCACGAGGATGGTGTGGTCTCGACGCTCCTTCCCAAATGTGCAGAAAGTTTTTTTGCCATTGGGGTTGCACACCGTCTCATAAGTTTCGGTTTCCACTGTAACTGCCTCCATGCCGGCTGGTACGAAGAGGTTGGTGCGGTAGTCCGAGCCCTCGGCTTGGGGAGTTCCTGCTCCTCCAGCCCCTGAGGGAAACTGGGGCATCCAACAACGGTCAGAGTGCCCCAGCACTAGACACTCCTCCGTGCAGTTCAAACAATCCTCCTCTGAAAAGAGTGAGAAAGAGAGAAAAATATGAATTTGGCTGGAAATTCAATTAAGAAATAACACTGTGAAATTCTGACTCATGAAAATGAAAAATGAAAGTGAAAATGACTCATATCTGCTGGTGCTTTTAATGAAACATTCAAAAAGACTCTCTTCAGAAAATTTATCATGGTTACCACAAAATATTAAGCAGCTCAACAGTTTACAACCGTGCTGACAATAAAAAATGTTTCTAGAACAGCAAATCTGCATATTATAATGCTTTCTGAAACATCATGTGACACTGAAGACTGGAGAAAAGACTGCTGAAAATCCAGTTTTACAAAAAAATAAAATAAATAATAATAATAATAAAAATAAATAAACAAACAAATAAATAAATATATATATATTAAAAAAAAAAAAAAATATATATATATATATATATATATATATATATATATATATATATATATATATATATATATATATATAAAAGACAAAATTTATTTGACATTGCAACAAATTTGGCTCCGATAGCCTCTTGGTGCAACTGCACGCACAATTACCAGAGTTTGATTAAAGTCTCGAGGTCCTTTGCTGATCCCACTCCCCTCTCTACCAAATGCTTTCCTGTCAGCCTTCTACTGTCTTATCCCAATAAAGGCATAAAAAGCCCATAAATATATCTTAAATTGCTAAATAAATATATAATATAATATAGTACTTTTTCTTTCCTCCTAAATACTGTAAATCAAATAAATGCATCCTTTGTAAGCGTAAGAGACCTCTTTTAAAAGCATTAAGATACCTTATAAACCCAAAACTTCTAAATACATACACACACCACAATCAGGTCAAGTCATAAATTCCAGAAAATAAGATTTCCAATGAGGAAAATGAGAATTATCTGTCTAAATTATTCCATGAACATGATCATCAAAAAGATAGCAAAGAATTACACCCTTCTCCCCCTATCATGCTCACGCATTCTACAGTACGGCCTCTTTCTCTACTCATCCTGCCTCTCAGTAAGACAACAACAGCTCAGTTTTGGCAAAAAGTGTGGTGCTGCTATCATAAATTTATGTCACTGGGCTTTGAAGCTATCCCAAGGCAGCCCTGCCATATCACAGAGCCAAGTGTCTAGTGCGGCACTGCATGTGTATGTGTGTGTGTGTGTGTGTGTGCATCTTCCCTCCTTTCATCTCAGCTCAGATGAGACCACATTTTGGATTATTGTGGGGTGTTCTGATGGTGTGTCAAATGGGTCCAGGATTGTGAAGAGGATAAAAAGGGAAAATAAGGGGGAAAATAAGGGAACAAAAGTAAAAAAAAAAAAAAAAAAAAAAAAAAGAACGTTAAAAAGTGAAAAGGAAAGTGCAGCTGCTGCCCTGTGAATATAAATGCTCAAATAGCTCAGGTAAAGCTGAGACCCAGGTCGTGAACACACGAAAACCTCACATGCTGGAACCTGTGCCATCGGTTCAATGTGCGTTTGACAAGAGAAGTGCAGTGATTTGAGCAGAATAAACAAAATTCTTCCATCCATACTTAATAGTTTGATGATGTCTGTCTTTTGGGAGACAAAAACATAGAAACACAAACAACCTCATGAATTTATGAGAAGAAACGTTTTCAATAATCTAGCAGTCATCACTCACCCATTTAAGACCCCAAAAAGTGTCTGGGAATAACAGATGATAGCAGTAAATTACTTTATTGCATATGCTGGAATAATCTTCAGTTGTGTTATTGATGTCCTGAACTAGAATTCCCATCAATATTAATCTATCTTTCACCTCAAACAGTGCATTATCAGATTAGAAACTTTTTTTTTTCTCATGAAAATGTCGTTTTGTATCTTATTTTACTTGATCGTTACTTGTTCTATTTCATGTCACTTCTGTTTTCGTTTTTCTTGAAATGAACAATGGTACACAGTAATTCAAAAAGCCTGTTAAAGTTTCAGAACAGTTTGATTTAGAAACTGAACCAGACAGATGTACTCATTTTCCCTCCATGCCATTTACAATGCATATCAAAATACAATCAGGATATTCAGCTTGAAGTAACGACTATTCTTTTTTCTCATTCAGTGAAAGTGAATCAATTCTCTGTGGTCAAGTGTTCATAGCTAAATTGATATCTGTGTTTACTTTTGCAGAAGTATAGCCAATTGTTTTTCTTTCTTCATGCAATGTGCAAGACTCAGCGTGTATAAATGATGACCACTTGAACTTATTATCATCATTAATCATATTTTAAATTGCTCTTTCAGATTTTTCTCTGCTAAAGGCCAAGCCATGTCATGAAAAATTATCCTCTGCAACTCGGCTCCCGAATCCCTATTGTTCCAGATTTCACTGTGTGTGTCTGGCCAACAAAAGCCTATCCCTGGGGTTCCCTACAAGTTTGTTTCTGGTCTGTGGGGTTTCTGCTAACCTTGAAAAAGTTTTCAAACTCCCTACCCATTCTCAATGGTAACGGTACACTGCACCTGCATCTCCTGAGGTCAAAATATGTCTTTTCAGCACACATATATACATACGGACATCTGTGGTGCATCTGTGGACCAAGCAGAGGGAAAGCCAGTTCTGTATTGGGCCTAAGGCTGAACCTAGGGGGACTCCTAGGGTTTTGTGCCATGTATGAAGACTGTTTGCGTATTTAGAGGGTCAGCAGGCTGGTACGTCCTCAGGGACACTTCATACAAGCGTGTGAGAGGACAGGAGTAAGTACCATATAAGAGGGGAGATAGAGAGCTTGACATTTAGCATGTGTTGTGCAAGAGAAAGACAAGGGCTAGTCCTGAGTGGCACAAACTAGAATGTGTGACAAGGTGAGGAAGAACATGCTGTCCACTTTAAATAATGAGATCTCCCATGCACACAAACAGTGTCCTCTTCAGATCTGCATGGGCTTTGAATCTGAGCTGCTTTGCTAGATTTTGCAGATGTTTATCTTCCCTAAACATAAATTAGCGTGGGTATGAATACTAAACAGTTTCTCTGTGTGAGTGGGGATATATTTGTTTCACACTTTCATATAATTTTTCACATATCATATCATATTTTTTAATTAATTATTTTACAATAAGAAATGTGTTTTTTTTTTTAATCGTATTAAATTATTTTTGGCAGTGTCATGTGACACTGAAGACTGAAGTAATGGCTGCTGAAAATTAAGCTTTACTATCACAATTTTGATGAATAAATGAAGCCTTGGGAGCATAAGAGAAATAAAAAAAAGAAAAATTACCGACCCAAAAACCTTCCAGGTGAAAAAAGAAAAAAAAATCAGAAATGCATTGCTAAGCTAATAAAACATATCAGTCTTGCTTTCTCCAGTATGTTCAGAACTGACTGCTTGTTCAATGGAGGCACAATAAAGCATAAATAATCCACACCGACACATCTCCATGCAGGCAGTGAGGAGGAACCAATCCTTCAATAGATTATTCATGCCTGGGCGGAACAGGTGACCTTGAGACTTGGCAGGGTCGCCATGACTAACAATAAGACATGTGACACTGGCTGAGGCCACTAATTCGTCGCCAGATCCAAAGCAGGAGGCACGGTATGAATTATTGCCACCCCAACCATCCTCATGTACAGTCAGTACACAAGATTACAAGCTGTTTTGGGGACACTTCATTATAATTGCATTGTGTGACATCCCTGTGTTTTCTTGATGGTCCAGGCACAGATCTATATATCGAATGGATCATTGTGAGCTATGGGCTGCTCATTGGCCACTCTGCAGGAATGTCAAATCAACTGCCCAATTATTACCACAAGAAGCACTCGCTCGGCTCTGTGCACCATTTACTGGAATTCGCAGACTTCAGTTTCAGAGTGTGAGGCTTCTGCTAGCACAGCGCTTGTCCCACTCATCAAGCTAATGATGTGTGTATGACAAATCTCATTTTACTTTGCACACAAAGTCCCAAAGGCATAGCATCAACTTGAGATGACGCCATATTTATATGACAGTCCTAACAGAAGGTCACTTCATAATATATTCACTACTTCATGATTTGTTCTATGCTGCATCTGGAAAAATAACAGTTGAGATGTCTTATATTGTGAATATTGTCAAATCTGAAAGGGTTGTACAGGTAGGTATTGCATGGCTTGCTTAACAATGGCTTTATATTATAACTATATTAGCACAACCTCTCTCATCTTAATTATGTTTTAATTATAATCTTAGAATGAAATTCATGCTTTTAGCAACAGTGTTTGTAGAGGTTAATTTGTAAAAAAAAAAAAAAAAAAAAAAAAAAAAAATCTTATAATGAGGCAAAATATTGCAAAAATAACATACAATCTGCAATCAACAAAATACACATATTCATCATCATGATTCATTTTTCATGTATTTCAATTAAAAATACAACTGAATTGTGTCATACAATTATGAACATTTTATAAATGGCATAAACTATATATTTTATTTTTATAATAGATGGTATGATAAAAATTCTTATGATTTATGTTAAAATATAAATGTAATTATATTTTACAGTCTACAAATCAACAAATGATCACATATGTATGACATCATAATTCAGAACACATTACAAACTGAATTGTCATACAATTACGGTAAAAATATATTTTATTTTAATGGAATAAAATAAAATATATGTTACAATCTGCAATCAACGAATATACAAATAGACATCACAATAATTCAGTTAGAAATATACTGTCTTCTAAGAAATACATTACAAACAAAATTTTGCCATACATTTTAAAATATAGAATACATTATATAAAATTAATGAATAATTAATTTTTTCTTTTTTTAATTTGTCTTCTGACCATGTTTTTATTTTTTATATGAATAAATTCTTTTTTCAATTATAATTATTTTTTATAAATTTTATTTATTTTTGAAATATATCAAATGATGATATTTTAAACTACATTACAAACTGATTTTTTAGAATGATGCCATGCATGTGTGTGCATAATTGCTGACTGCTGTCTTATTTGGATCAAGTCAATCATTTACAGTCAATTAAATGCACAAAATCTTGCCATCAAAACTTTGTGATGGACTATATAAATTGGAACTGGAATCCCACAATCTAACACTGAGCACGGTCTCAGCAGTCTAATAAACCAACTGCGAGAGCCGACATAATTAACATAGTCCTCATCTTCACCCTCATTTGATTTTTGCCCAGAGAAACTTCCCTCTGAGCCTGGTAGGTGAGAGAAAGAGTGAAAAATACAGGAAAATCCAGACAACTTAAAGGGTTTGAAGCCGTTTAACAAACACCTCACACTCTCAATTAAGAAGGAAGCTTTCAAATGCCAGGGTCTCTTTCTTTCCTTACTCCATCAGCCCATTTCAGTCCCATCATTACGTGTGCTCATTCGCCAGTGACCCCTCCCGATCTAAGAACCACACTACCAGCTTCCTGCTTTCGTTGGTCCACGCTGAGTCTTTCAGCCAACATCAGTTTCCTCACCTCCGTCCTTCTCTCCCTCTCTCAATCTGCTGTACACCACCAGCGGGCGCAAATAGGAGATGACAATCGAAAACATCAATTATAAATCTGCCCTTATATCATGATCAAGAAACAAAACATCATGAGGCCATAAAAGGAGTAAAAAATAAATATATATATATATATATATATATATATATATATATATATATACTGTACACAAATAGTCGATGATTCGATGCTTCGATTCGAGGAGCCTGATTCGACTATCAATCTCACAGTCGAATATTTGTGGGGTGTTATTGATTAAGCCATTTTGACTATATGGGGGAGCTCAAATGTCTGATTTCATGTAGAACTTGCGGTTTTCTCCCAATAAGTTAATATGCAGCCTATTATGATAAAGCAGTGAATAAGAATCTGAAAAGAAAGAAGCTTCAAATTAATATTTTAAAGTGCGTGAATAAATCCAACCACCCCTACAGATTTACGTTTCACTTTCCACAATCCGTGACTGACAGAGGAGCATCTTGGCGGCAGGGATTTAAAACTTTACCAAGACTCAAACCGACACAGGCAGAGACTGGATTTTTCCGAACAGGTACAAGTGATTTCAAAACATTTCAGCCGGTGTATATATATAGTGGATATATTACTTACCTGATATAAGATGCAATTAATTTTGAGTCAACTGCTTCATTGTAATACTACGGCGATATATTAATAACTATGACTGTCACACCCATACCATTATAATGAGAACACCATTATAATAAAACACAATGGATTTTTTTAGTTTAGCTGCTGTTTCTGCACATTGTTTCGTGAAGAACGCGTCCACAAAATGAGTTCATTCAGAGATGGCTCTACTGGTCATCTTCAGCGCATGCAGCTCAAAACAGAAATGCAGAACATTAATAACTGTTATATAGGCTAACTTTATAATGAAAGCAATATTGTAAAAATTGTGTATTCTTAGGGTTTCGCAGATTTAGTGTTAACAATCTTTTAATCAAAACACAAAAACATTTTCCCCCATTTGTATATGCGAGGCATTTGTTACACATTTTCCCTGTGTGTTAACATCAGTAATTATGGCTATCGAATGTCTGAATTGACTCAATGTATTTTGCCCCGCCCCCAAACATATGATTCGACTATTAGTCGAATATCAGCAAGATTCGAAAATTCCGATTTGACTATGAAAATCCTTAGTCGGGGACACCCCTAATATATATATATATATATATATATATATATATATATATATATAATATAATATATGTACACCGCATGAATAATTATAAGGCACCTTGATATTTTGATTGTATTTCTTTCACCAAGTTTTAGGAGCTCATTATTATTCCATTTTTTATCCTGAAAAGTCTGTCTGGCAGGACTGACTAAAAATTAAAATGAGCTCCTAAAACTGACAAGCAGTCAGATTCCTGAAGATAAATTCTTCAAAAAGTGGTACAAGAGGATGTGATGCTGGTACTTTAAGAGTCACTCACAACTTATCTGTCGATAAAGCCTATAAAAAATTAGTCTTAATGTATTTCACAGCACTTCACCATTTTATTCTTATTAAGTGAAGGTCATTTTTAAGGATTTTTTTGCCCAAGCAAAGTCTCTGAGAACCTGACACCTTGTAATTCTGGAGACTCCAGGAAGGTTGCAGTTCTGAGAAATGATGGTTTTACATCTAATTCTTCACGTTAACTCTTAAAACCTTTGCAGTTAACATGTCTTTTCTTCTCCACCTTTTTTTTTTTTCTGAGCCCGCTGAGTGAGTATTTTGCTGCCCAGTGGTCATGTCTTAACTTTCCAATTTCTGTATTTCATTAGTTTTTCATGTTTCTCATGTGGGTTTGGTAATTTTTTTAAGAGTTAAACCTCTTTTGTGGCTCATTTTAATGGACAATTATATATCACTTATTAATGATTAAATGCAAAATTAATGTAGATATTAAGAACGAAATCATCTTGATAATGTCAGATAACTTTGATAGAAAGGTATGTTTTGGATAACAATCAACCAAAAACTATTTAGACAACTGCTTAATTTTGTCCAGTCTATGTAAAAAAAGTCACTTTTTTTTGATTGTATGAACATGAATATGAAATTAATGTTACATTAAATATCAAACCTGATGTTAGCAGTTAATTCTGCATGTTCGCATTCATGTGGACTGTGTGCACTGGCCTTACATCTGAAAAGGTGTGACACTGGGGGTGATGTGGAGTGAGGGTACATGAGAGGGCACAATCGCAGTGGGGTGGGGATCATGAACACAGGCTTTGTGTAGAAAGTGTAATACTGCTGCGCAGCGTGAGCAGAAGAGCATCAGAGCGCTCGCACTTGTGCCCTGGCAGACTGGGGCGGAGTTGGTAGGGGATGAACGCATGTGTGAGTGTGTGTAGTCGGCCTCGTACCTTGAAGGCTCACAGGGCAGCTGGAACAGGCCTCAAGGCGTTTGTGACAGGCTGCTGCCCCACCTGTCTGCATGTTTGAGCGGTTGGAATATATCAGTGAAGATCTCTCAGGTTTAAACCACAGCTAAGTACTGTTAAAAATTAGGGTTCTTTAAAGACCAATTTGGAACAGACGACAGTTATGTCACTTGCAGCTGCAGGCACATTGTGGCAGCAGAAAAACACTGGTAACAACTGGAGGGAGATGGGTACAATCCATGCAATAAGAGAAAAAAATATATTGTTGTGGCTCTTTGATGTTTGAATCAGAATGAAAATAATTTTTTATAGAATACTGTCACCAACGACACCATCTGAAGCTAAACAGAGACGTTTACCAACATTTCATTAACCAACAGCAGCTTTTAAATTTGAGTGGTGAGCAGAGCATTTGTGCAAAACACAAAACTGATGTGAGCTGCTCTGTTGGAAAAGCGTCATCACTGTTTGCAAACACCGAATTGGTCTATTGGCATCTTTGGTACCATGGAGAATCTTTAGCATCCATGAAATCTTTTCACTGCGCAAAAGATTCTTTATAGTAAAAAGGGTTCTCTTTTGTTCCTGATTCGTAAGACATTTTTCACACTAAAGGCTGGATTACACTGCACAACTTTTAAAATCTGAACAGATCAAACACTAGGCATCATAAACTTTTTGACTTTATAAATAGATACAGAGGAAAAACTGCGAATCATACACTAAATGACTGAGGATTACACACTACCAGACTCAAACATGTGCCTCATAGCTAGGATACACATGACAAATGAAAACAATTTGTGTTCTAAAATTGTCTCAAAATGTCTAATATCCTCCCAATGGATGAGATCACAGTCTGCAGCTAAACAACTGGGGTTTGTGACTATCATACACTATGGGTTTTGAATGAAATGAGAATGAGACCCACTCGGAGCAAGAACAAGGTTTGGCAAATTATCCCCTCCCAAATTATCACGGGATCAAAGCATTCTTTATACAGCATCTACTGTATGTAAACTCTTACACATAAAGTGAGGGGTTACAGTGGCAAATACCGATGGACTCTGGGGAGGCTCATCGACAAGCCTCCAGAAAATGACAAGGGAACACGAAGATGCTAAGCCAAGGACAAAGTATTTTGATCAAATACTCCTTTTTCATTATGTATTCTCAGCTGAGCAGCAGGCAGCTAATTCCTGGTTAAATTGCTCTAAGCTGAGGCCTCAGGATAGGTCACCTCCGGAGTAGACGGCGAAGGAGATGACTCCAAACACACAAAGCTGAATCAATGGCCATTCACACGCAGGACCTCCTTGAAGACGGAAGTTGGCAGAACAAGACAAAAGTGCAAGACATAGAATGGTTGCTGAAGGGAGGAGAGAGGTTAGCGAGAGATGTTTTTCTCCTTGCGCAGCAGGGGCTCAGTGCAGGGCTTACGGGTTTAGCGCTCACCTGCAGGGGAAAGATCTGTTGGCCTTTCAAAGAGAATGCGCTAACCTTCACAACACACTCATGAAAGGGACTTTGGGGGTGGAGAGCTATGGTTACTTTTATGGATCGCTGGATGTCGCATTTCAACAAAGCATGCTCTCTTGGGTGAGTACAAACTCTTCTGTGTGGGTACGAATGGGCTGAAATTAGCTCCATTATGTGCTGTATAGTTCAGTGTGCCTTTGTGCCGTCCCGAGTGTGTTTATATGTTTGTCTGGCAGGCGAATAGTTTCTAGAAAAAAGCATCCCAGATGATTTAATTCATCTGCATCATCAGGATCTTCAGCAGCAAAAGAGGACTTCAGCATCTCAGCATCTTTGATCTCAGTGATCATACTCATGTTCAGATCTGTCCTCTTCACTCTAGACTTACTAGTTTACACACACTTCAAAAGATTGAACTCACATTACAAAATCTACTCAAGCATATTCTCCTGGCAATGTTTGCATTAATGCACCATTATGCATCTATAAAATACAGAAATTACTTAATAAAATTCATAAAATATAAAATTTTTAGATAGATAGACAGACAGACATACAAATAGATAGATAGATAAATATAAAATATAATAATAAAAAATGTAAATAATACTATTCATAATAATAATAATAATAATAAACACAAATAACAATTTAAATATTTAAAATATAAAAGTATTATTGGTATTGTTTATTTTATTAATTTATTGTTTTAAGATTTGCATTAAATTCTTTCTAGATTTTTTTATATCTATATAAATAAAAAAATGAAAACTAAATTAAATAATATATATGCAAATAACATATATATTTTGTTTGCATTCATGATTTTTTTTTTTTTTTTTTTTTTAATAATTTAATATTAACACTGAATATAGCAATATGGTGAATTCATCCAAATAAATACACAGCCTGCTTGTAAAATAAACTGTAGAAAAGTCTTAATAGAACCTTGTGTACTCTCAATATGTGTGTATAGGCAGCTGAATGGAAACTAGAGAGGAAGCAAGGTTCACACAAAGCTACAGTTGCACCACACAGGCGACACAAGGACAGAAAATTATTTCTAATGACGTATACCTGAAAAAGACTTTAGGAATAAAAAATTAAAGAATATAAAACAGTAAAAGATTTCTACCCATTGACATACACACACTGTGGTATGTCTTTCATGTGCGCTGTAAATATTCAAGAGCTGCCATGACTGGGGTGAGACACAGGTGCAGCTCCTCACCTGTTTGTGCATTCAGAAAAATTCAGCCCATTACAGGGCTGCGTGAAAGAAGAGAAAATGATGGAAAAGGCAAAATGAAGTTCGCTGTGCCGTTTATGCTTTTGTAATTAGGAACGGAGGAAGTCGCGCTCATGCAGGGTGAAGTTTTTGTAATATCTTTCTAGTGAACACGCCAGTTCGCATTCAAGTTCTCCTCTGGTCTTTGTGACATGATCGCCCACAGCGGCAGCCAAAGTTCATTCTTGGAAAAGCTTGAAATGAATCTGCTGCGGGATTCCACAGGTGGGAAAGAACTGGATAGCAGGTGCACACACACACACACATACCTACTGTGAAAGAAGTCCCACTTGCTTCTATAATAATTGGATAATTACGCTAACAAACACACAAAACACCTTTTTTGTTAATCGTATTAATTTGTTTTAATTTCCCCAAATGTAATTTATACAGTATTGTTTTCCCAGTCTAAATGTAAATCTAGCTGTTAACATTTCCTTATTATCTCACATAATTACATATATCAACCAAACCTGACAAACAGCATATAAACAAGTATTTCCATCATTCAAAAGCCAACAAAACCAAACCGCTGCCCTGCATGGGTCTAAATCAATCTGATCTGACCAGAATAGTGACTTGCAGTAAGCAACTCTAAATCACTTCCTGTAATGTAAATGTCACTCTCGGTCTATGCTCCTTCCTTTCTCTGCTGTTTTCTCACAATTGGATTTAATACTTTTCCACGTGTCATCACTTTGTCACCATGATGGTTCCCCATAGTCCCATGCGGAGGAAGAGGATTATACGTCTGTCAATTATCTCCTTTTCTCCAAGATGCAGGAGGATTGCGGTGGCACGGCAAGCTAACTAAACACACACGCTCGATGATGTCCAATCACTCATTACAAGACACAGCAGGCGTTATCAGTACTCATGTGTACAACTTCACAGTAATGGAGATGGCTTTCACCCTATTAAGTGTCGGAATGGGAGGGAAGGATGCAGGCAAGACGAAAAAGAGAGAGGAGAAACAGCAAGAATAAACTCTGAGAGATAAAGTGTGACCTTTTAATGAAGACAAGCGAACAATAGACAGAAAGATGGAGGAGGAAGATAAAGAAAGGGAATAAATGAAAAGAAGAAATACAGACAAAGGGTCAACAACAGACCGAAAGTGTCTTTAATCCATCTCTCTTGTCTGGATGAGTGTGCGCGTGAGAAAAACATTTCATTCTATAGCAGGATTAGAGTTTCAATCAAGTATTTGATGAACGTAATCATTGCGGTAATTGATCCATTGAAGCCGGCCCTCTCAGTGTGAACATTGAGGGTCATGCGGAGAAAGCTATTGAATCTCATGAGTGGCTTTCAGTGGGACAGGAAGAGAGCACAGCCAGATCCTTCTCTATTCACACAGCTTGACACACAGCTGTTCCAGTCCTTTAATTTTGCGTTGGCTTCCTTGCCCCCCTTATAATCTGGCTGGCTATTGCGCCGTCCACTCGTTTCGTCCTCATTCTAATTCACAAATTGAAACATTGCAGTTGAGAGAGTGGCTGAGATGATGAATTTAAACTGGGGCTGTCAATTTAATTTAGTGTGATTAGTTACAAAAAAAAGAAAAAGAAATTAAATCTGCAATAAAATTTAATGCTATTAATTATGCCTCCTGACCCTGCAAATGCTGTAATAAGGGATTTCCTACCATCAAAGCAATTCATGCTTGAAGTGACACTTCATGTTTTGCGAATCCGCAGTCAGTGCTTAGTTGAAGAGTTGATACTAAACATGGTGTCTTAAAATGTGAGAGTACAGAAATAAACATAACTGCTAAAGCCACTAATTTTGATGTCAAATTAATGCTTTCGGAAAGTGGAAAATATTGATGTATGTAAAACAAATTGCTATTAAGTTGACAAATTAACTGACATAGGATGTAATTAATTTGATAAAAATTTTGCCAATCGATTGACAGTCCTAATTTAAACATTTCTGAAAAGAATAAATAAATACACTTAAAAGGCATATTTTGTTATTCTTGGTATTTATGTGATCAAAGCAACTGTGTCCAGTGTTGCAATGGCTTAGCAACAGCTGCAGGGCCCCCACCATAAGCAAGCCTGCCACTGACGGAAGGGCCAATCTCTGCAGCTGACACCAGGGGTCCACACACACACACACACACACACTCTCTGTGCACAGCCATGCAGCTCAAGGAAGAGCTACAATGTGTGACATATGAAGACAGCACATTTCCAGGGACGGAGCATCTAGGAATCCTACAGAATGCACAACAGTTCAGGTTCAATAGAGGACCTGACCGCTTGAAATACTTTCCAACAATGTACTTTAAAAGTTACCATGGTAACCAATAGGTTTTGCTAAAATACCATAGTTATTGTAATACTGTTGATAAGTTTGATGTAAGTGAGAATGTTTAACGTTTTCGAAAGACCTCACCAAAGTTGAATTTACTTGATCAACAATGTAGGAAAAAATATATATTAATAAATGTTAAAATAATTATTTAAATATATTTATTGTTGTGATGACTATAAATGTGATTTATTGTTGTGAATAATAGAAATGCTTATAAAAGAAAGTAAGTATATATATATATATATATATTGTATAGTGTATATGTATATATTGTATAGTGTATATGTATATATTGTAGTGCCAGTTTTCATACCTAAACTGGAGTTACAAGCAAATAATAAACATTCATTCCTGAATGGCAACAACCTTAAAACGGAACAAACAAGAAAAGCGTGACTAAAGTAAGAGATAAGAGGATGGTCTCTCTGTTTAAAGTATTAAACGTCTGAATCCTGGTGCTAACCTGGTTACAGAGCTAACCAACACACTTTGACCGCACTTCTGTCCAGCTCTTATCCTGTATCTTCTGCTTCCATATCCTGCTGCGCTACCTAGCTTAGCATGCTAACAGATTTCCATTTCACATTATTAAATTAGCATTGACCTTTCCTTCTCCGGCAGGCACAGCATTGTGCCATCTAGAGCCTTACCCCTTCTGTAGCCTTCATATAAATTCATATTTACTAGCTGCTTCATAAATTTTTATCAAATTACAAAGAGATGTTTGACTGAAATCCAATAAGAGACGCTTAGCCTTCGTGTTGTTGAGGGACACCCATTTGGAGATCTCACTTTAATATCAGATTTCAGCTGTTTTTAGCTGCTAATTTATTTATTTTTCCACATTTGCAGGTTGGTAATTTATAATGCCGTTTATGAAGAATACAATTTTAAGCATTACGAACTATGGACTTTATTGACTCCCTCAATGAGAGTAAAATGATATCAACAAATTATTTTTCTTTCTTTCAGCGTTTAAATGGGTGGAAGAGACAGGAAAAAAAAAACATCTCTGATTCAGTGTGGCGCTTTAAGATTAAGGTCAAAGATTAGTGGGTTTAAACAAGCTAAGAAAAGGATTATATATGCTCAACAATGTTAAAACACCAATCTGAGATTTCATCAAAACACCTGGCTTGTAAACAACCTCATAATACATGTACATGTCACACCGACAACCAAACAACGCATTGCTGAAGCCACTAAGCAACTATTAGTATTTAAAAGCACAATCACTGTAGTAACAGAAGAAGAAGTGACATGTTCCTGAAATCCACAGCTGATGACAGACTGTGGTCATTTTAAAACCGGTTCACTGGGATTAGATATGCTCCAAGGGGCTTCTCTGTTCTGAATTACAGATTAGATTTATGAGTTTCCTCATGTTTTCTATGGAATTGGAGAAAAGTGGAGCGGAGATTCCTTGGAAAAATCATGTATCATGTAATTCTGTCATCATTTACTGACATTCATGTTAGGGTTGGTCCAATATTCGATGCCATCGTCCATTGCCGATGGCTGATAGACATCACGATGTTGCGCCGCCATCGTGATACATCCCCCCACCCCCTTTCGAATGCACAATCGTTTTTTAGTTTCACACTCACTTTCGAGATTTGCATACTTTGTTTATACTATGGAGCGGCAGTACTTACCACATATTTTACAAGATTATATGTTTGTCAGTGGTACTGAGGATCTGCAAATCATTCATAATTGTCCCCAGTCATCTCTCCTTACACCTTGTCTACACTGGACACAAAAGTTGCCGTGTGGCGCAGCACAGCATCAGCTAAAGACTGTCTACACTGGACGCGACAAAGGGACCGTTTAACATCATTTGAAATTTGTGTCAGCACGTCATAAATAGAACGGGGCAGCAGTTTACTGTCAGGGATTTGTGGTGTCATGCCGCGCTACATCCAATGTAGACAGCATCACTGATTATAATGAGTTCTATTGACGGAGTAATATATATATATATATATATATATATATATATATATATATAATGAATCTCTATTATACATCAGTGGTTCTATAGTATTTTGTTGCTCCGTGCTGCTTGCATCTGGTGTAGACGGTTTTAGGAATCGTTAGTTGTTTTCCCTTATAAGAATTCACGCTTTGGGCACACCTCACCCACGCCGATGTCGTCGTTCATCACAATGTTTTACTGTAGACGTCATCTGATGCCAAATTTGAAGACATCGCCCAACCCTAATTCATGTCATTTTAAAAGTTTCCTCTGTGGAATACACTTTCTGCTTTAAGCAATAAAATCTTGGTCACAGTCTGAGAGAGGTCATAAACGTATTTGCGCTTGCTGAGCTAAAGCTAATTTAAACGAATGTGTCCCTCTCCACCACTGGAGTGTGAGGTTTACAGTGAATTCAAATGAACAGAACACTGATTTGGAGCAGGATTTAAGTTCTTTCAAAGCAACAAAGCCTGAGGTGAAATCACAATGAGGCGGTCTGTTTGAGCATGACTATCTCTCTCCTCAGTGCAGGCCCAGGTGCTCACTTTTCAGAGCCCAACAGCAGAAAATATCCCCCGACGGCGACCATTGCACTTCGATTACTGGTCAGTGAACAATGAAGAATGTTCTAGAAACACTTGTCATGTTGATGTAGCAGCTGCATGCCCAACGTGCTTTCGAGAGGCGATGGTTTGAGGCGATTGCGAGCGTCTGGTGGGAAACTGAAGCTCGGAGGCAAATACTCAGACAGGCAGCTCACGATCTGTGCAAAACCGATTTTTGGAGGCAGGGCCGTAATTGGCAGCAGCGATAACGAAGCATGAACTGAATGCTTGTTTCATTCTGCTTTAACTGGTTGAAACCTGTTTACAGAACATGCGATTTCACAAACTCATTTGGTGAATGAAGCAATACACCACGAGAGGGCAAAATTTGGCACAATGAACCACAATGAAAGTTAAACAAATCTCATCTTACACAATTAATATTATCTATAATGACTTTTCCATCAGATTTGAAAAGTACAAATCTGCACTTTTTATTACAAGTATATAAAATGCTTCTCAAAGCATGTTTAGATATTTTTACTGGTAAAGAAGACAAAAAAAAAAAAAAAAAATTGAGCAAGAAATTATTATTATTATTATTTTTATTTTATTTTTTTGCAATGCATTCTAGCCAGGACATAATAATTGTTAACACTGTAACTTTCCAAATATAACACGTAATTTTGGTTTTACCTTTTGAGTTCTTATTCAAATGCCATTAGCAGTTGCTACAAAAACAGTGTTTTCTGTTTGTCTCGTGCCTTCCCTTCCTCTTTAACAACATCCTCATCTAAAGAAGCATCATCATAATCTCCAGACGAGATTACTGAAGGGGTCACTCCTGTATCCAGCCTGGGCTCAGCATGTAAGGGTGAAGGAGAAGATCAGTGGGCCTGTGATCTCCAGATTTGCACTTTTTAATCAAGGCAGATTTTGAACACCTTCAGCCCAGATGGCAGGACAGATTTTTACAGACTACAGGCACAAGCCTCCATGTGACTGTGAATCTATAACGCCAAAATAACCGCCTTACGAAACACATTCACACACACACACCACCCGATATAGCCACGGACATAATGAGAACCATGGGATGTAAAGATATAGAAAATCTCAATAATTGATCCTCCATGCAGGACTCTGATGCTAAATTGCTCTCTCTCTCTCTCTCTCTCTTTCTGATCGCTGTTAATTGCTGATGGTATTTACAGTTAACCAAAGCGGTTCATCACTTAAAAGCACTGATCCTCTAGAACCACACCCTAGATAATTAGATAAAAGGGAATCTAGAGGCACATTTTCTTGAAAAAAATAAAAAATAAAAAAGAGTGGGCCTCTTCAACACCAAATTTCTTCAATGAAAAAAATAAAATAAAATAATAAAAAATAAAAACATTAATGTTTTTTTTTCAAGATGTGAACAAAACAAAAAATAATTGGATTACATTTTACAATAATGTTTTCTACTTCAAAACTGTTTAATTTAATGCTTTATTCATGTTTAATTCAATTTACTAGCAATTTTACAACCAATTTCTCAGTGTAGGTAATATTCTGTTGATAAGATATACACACATATAGATAGATAGATAGATAGATAGATAGATAGATAGATAGATAGATAGATAGATAGATAGATAGATAGATAGATAGATAGAGAAAAAAACAACCAAATGTTGACAAGGTAACACATTTGAACATCATACTATATACCAAGAACAACATCCCTTCACTCCCTGACATCCTGTTGTCTTGGGTGATACTTCCTCCCTGCTCTGTGTTATGATAGTCACTGGATAAAGATGAGTGTATGTAGTGAGACAATTGGTTCCCAATTAAAAAAGCTCTTCAACTGCGATTCCTCAAGGTGCTGCCATGTGACAGATTAATTAACAAACCAGGAAAAACACTCAACATTTACAAAAATGATCACAGACACATTGACACACTATATACTCTATATATCATGTAGTATCAGAAATGCCTGCGTTGCTGTTTGCACATTTGAGTAACTGTCACTCTCTGCTAATAAAAAAAAAAAAAAGCTTGGTAAAGAATTATTATAAGAACAGTGGAGATATATTAAATAATGTAGTAATTATGAGCAACAGGGTGAGACAAGAAGTCAATAATCTTTCTTTATAGTCAAATGAATCAAAACGCACAACCATTTTTATCAGTAATGCGACACATTTTCAAATGAAATTGATATTCAATGGGGGACAAAAAAATATTAAATAAAGATCTTTATAAAACTATATTAAATTATTACGGTGTATGATTTTATGTAAAATAATTACATTTAAAATGTAAAAATGTATTTATTGATTTTATTACTTTTAAGTGTACACTTATTTAAAAGGCATTATAATAATATAACATTTATAATAAAATACAAGGTATTCAGAAAGTCTGATTATATTTCTGATTTCATATAGACTTTAACATCACTGTGTAGGTACCATAAAGCAGAATGATTAACATCACAGTAAGTACCGTGGTAGAAGATACAGAAGTGATCCATCGAATTACCATAAAGCACACAGACTCATTTGCTCAGCAGCTTGTCTTTTGATTATTATTTGAACTGTAGGTGGCTTATAGCCCTCGGGAAACAACAGATCTGTACTTAAACTCGCCTCCCCGTCCTCTTTCAGTCCCTTTATCTCTGTCTATCCTCCATCTCAAAATAGTCTGAGAGTAGACAGGAAATAAAAGAGACAGAAGGATGAAGTGGGCTGGGGACACGACCCGAGTTAGACTCCCACACATAAAAGTGCATCTAATATACAAAATATGCAAATATTAGTATAATCTGGTTTTACCTTTTTTATTTATACAGGAAATGATAGTGAGAAGTTGAGGAACTGGATCAGAAAACTCCAAAGTCGGTTTCCGATAATATCAGTGTTATTTTAATATTAGGATTATTAATTTAGTGTTATAATATTTATTAATATTTAGAATTAACTTCATTTTAATTTTAGTTTTGTACATTTTGTCATGTGCTTTTAGAATTTCTAGAATTTTAGTTTTAGTCTTTTTACAATTTCTATTTAGCTTTTTTATTTTAGTCAGTTCAGTAAATACATTTGTCTTCGTTTGAGTTTGAGAATTATCATAGTCTTATATGATTATGAATAATTATATTTTACTTTATTTCAATTCACAAAAAATAAAATAAATAAAAATACAAATAAAAAAAAAAATCATAGTTTAATTTTATTTAACAATAAAGTCACTTTTTAGAGCACCATGGCACATTGTAACTAAATTCCAACTGGTATTCCATAGCTCCGATCTCCTTTGTTTATTTTATTCCTTTCCCCCTCTTCTTATCACGACAGACCCTTTTTTCCCCCCAGAAAGTAGTCAGAAAGCCACAATAAATATAACTAATAAATGAAAAAGAGCAGATAAAGGCAGAAAGCACTGGTTTTGAGAATTTCAAACCCACCAAACTTAGACAAAGTATTTCCCATCAGGGAGAAAAACCTATACATACAAGAACACCGCGATAAGCCCGACGGGTGCAAACAGCTTTCATGTGCATCTCTCTCAAATCCCTTCACAAGTGTGAATGTAAGGAGGCCTCCCACAGAGAGGTCGCACTTGACTCGCTTAAACACAGCTTGAAGATTAAGGGGAGAAGATGTCGCTTAGAGAGCAGAACCTTGAGAGTCTTCCATAGCTGTCAGAACAGGAAGTCATCATTTATAGAACAGGCTAGGCAGACAAAAGCAAGAGTAAGAGCATGGAACAATGTTGAATTATGCAAGTCTCCTGTGTCTTGTTCATTGCCCAAAAATAAAAATAATTGACTCATCCTCATGTCATTCCAAACCTGTTTTTGAACTATTTAATAATTATAATAATATTGCTAATATGTTGACTAAGAAAAGGAAAGTTTGGAACACACCACATTGTGTTTTCTTTTGCACATCCTTTTAAAAATGGCATTACTACACGAGCACACTCGAAACGTTTGCTCAAGACAGAGCACAGATGGGAAGAAGTGGCAGAGAGCCAGGAAGTTTGAACGCATCATCATAATCTCCTCCTGGGGCATCATCGGTATGGCGATGCTGGACAACATGTTTTCCCCACAGAGTTTGAGAGGCGGAGACAGACACACGCAAGTTTAAATTTACACAGAGGTACAGATTTATTCAAGCACGTACACATAGCATACAAGCTAAAGTAGAGAAGTGTGCCAAAGATGGGTCAGGAGGCTTTCTGTAGGCCTGAAGGCTGCATAGCTCTTCTGCCCAGCTGTACCCACACAACACACTACATCGCAGCACGCCTCATTAAACTAAACACTCCTATATGAGACCAGGGTCACGTTAAACCTCCACTAATGGCAAAACAATGGCCAACAAATGGTTTAATGCCAACAAGTTCCCCTTAAAGTTGGCAAAGAGCAGGCAATCTTAAATCAGACTTCATTTTGATGCATTGGCACTATGTGTAACTAAGCTGTTTTGGGAACATACATTGGGAATGGTGTAAAATCCTATTAGCCTCATAGCAGAGCCAAAATGGAAATTTCTGTTATCATTTACTCACCCTTATGTTGTTTCAAACATCTATGACTTTCATTTTTCCGTAAGATACACAAAAAAAATTTTAAGCTAAAGAAAATAAAAAAAATAAATAAAAACTTAAAAGATACAAAGTACCATAATTAATATGACGGTCGCCGTGATTTTGCCAAGTAAGATATGTTCCTGGATCAACATCTTCTGATGATCCTGAATCAACATTATTGTCCAAAAATAGATTTAACCTCTAATCCCAATCCCTACCCCTAAACCTAACCCTGCCCCTAATTTATTCCCAAAATCAGTGGGAAATGATAGCTGATTAACAAGAGTGTATAAGAACCTAACTCTGGTTGCAAGCCTAAAACAGATATTTTCTGAAAAGTTATATCTCAATTCTGATTGGTTGATTGGAATGTTGTTCCAGGTTCAACACGTATTTTGATCCAGGAACATGTACTTGGTGAAATCACACTCGCCTCAATATAACCAATTATAAGTCAATTTTCCAAGTTTATAGCTCTGTATAAAGAACAGATGGAAATATAAGATGTTATTAAATAAATAAATCTTGACATCAGCCCAATCTCTCTTGGCATGTTCATGAGAGTTGCCTGCTTCATGAACAAATCATTCTTTTGAGTTGAATCTTTTAACACTATAAATCCAAATAATTTGGCAAAACTCAAAATTTTAGGTAGTCAGTTCAGAAATTCACAGTTACATTTTCAGTTGGAAGAACTGATAGATTAAAATGTTGTACTCATACATGTTAATTACTCCTCACGATACAGATTACTTAAAATGTGTCCGTTTTGTGAACTCAAAAGAAAAGTTCTAAACACTCAAAAGTCCATTTGTTTGAACTAATTTGTTTAATTTGGCCTACTAACATCAATTATGTACTAAGAGTTTAGTGAATTAATTAGTTGATCTGATTCACAAAATGATGATCTGAATGATTTATAAATGAACTAGTTCTCCAGTTTAACTCACTGACTCAGTAAATCTTTTCTCACACAAAGCTATCATATGGCTTCACAACATACTTTAATAATGCTTTAATAGTGCTTTTGTACTGAAAGGCTCAATTCCCACTCACTGTAACTGCAAAAAGTGGCCAAGTTGTTCCCAAGAAGAAAGTAAAACATGCAGGTTTTGAAAGACATGAGATTGAGTAAATGATGTAATTTTTACGAACAGTTGAGTTTTTTCTTCAGCTACTTAATATCTGGTGCTCGGCTTTACTCCTAACAGACCTTAAAGTGGTTGCCTTGAGGAAAGAGTTAAAATTAGTTCAAAGTCATTAGCATACAATTTTTTTCAGTTGTTAATGATTCATAAAACATTCCCTGGGTCGCCAGTAAGACATCGCAATCTGAAATGGAGCCATCCCTGAGGAAAGTGGACATGACCATGAATTATTTCTAACCTGCTTCCAATCTGACACAGACATGGAATGTATATTAGAGCCCAAATGGGCCCAGAATCTAGGCTCTAGCCTGGCCCTTGTCCGAAAGCTTATCAGAATCTTCAGCCTGAGTTTCAGCCCAAGCTCGCTTTTTCCCCTTCTCTTAAAACAGCTTATTGTTTTAGCTATTAAAATAGTTCAGTTTTGTATGAAATGGCAAAATGCTTGTATTTTGTTTCATTATTTTATTAAGTTAATTTAGATTTTTTTTTTTTTGATCACAGCCTAATGTTTGATCAATTTAGCCTTCTCAAATCATCACAACTAGTCTAAACTAGTCACACAAGAAATTACAAGAAACAAATTAAATCTATAGTTATAAAACAGCTCCAAAATGTTAGTTTAAACACTTTTAAAAACCTTTATAAATGTGTGCTGACGCATATCGAATCGTTTGTGCAGAGAGTGGAAGCTGAAGCGTGCTTTAAAGGACATGGAGGCGCAAGTGCGATCACTTGCATTGGAAACATTTCAAAATAATGCTCGCAGATGTCACAGAGAACAAGGTCATTGCAAATTATTTTGAGCATGCAAGCTGTTTATCGCAGAATAGATAAAGGGAAGTGTGGTTAAAAGGGAAATAATTGATAATTCATTATCACAGAGAGACTGATAGAAAGGAGAAAGAGAGAGAGGGGGCAGAAAAATCGAGATTTTGAATTTGATAGACTTGACAAGGAAGGGTGGCTGTGTAGATGATTGGGCACTTCAACCAAGGTCACCAATTTGTGCTCTCGCAAAAGCCCTGCTTAAGAATAAAAACCTCAGGAAACAAACAATAAGGGTTGATTATTATTTGATAGATCCAATCAATTTCCCTCCATCAGAAATGGAGTTGGCACAAGCGTTGAAAGTATGCTTTAAGCTCTGCCTGTGAAAATAGACTGCGCTGTACAAGAAACAGCTAGTTGTGTTGCTATTTAGTACCATTCAGAAAGCAATTTCAATTTAATCAAGTTGTTTGTATGAAATGCATGGCAGTTCAACAACCTTTTCAACAACCTTTATAATCCTACAGTCAATTTTTTTTTTTTTTTGAAGTCCATTAGATCCTGTCATATCTCATCACAGGTCTTAATAATTCACTAATTAAGCCAAGCGTAATTATACACCCAACAATGCCTTAAAGTAAAAGGTTAGAACTAAAATGTGAGCCGGATTGCCTGGGGACTAAACTCAACGCATTAATTAATCCAACATATGTGTGCTTATCAAAGTTATTAATCAGTTTAAGTGACATCAACCATGAGAAGGAAAGAAAGAAGGGAGGGAAGGGGAAAAAAAGTTAAGAAAACGATCTACAGCTATTCTAAATGTAAAAAAATAGATCAGGCTATTAGGCAAAACTGCTTGGATATAACATTCACGACCCTTTTTTTTAAGTGACAGACAGAAATGGATACTGTACAATGAGACTTGATTTTATCTGTTAAGAATCGACTGGATTGTGACCAGGAATAACATGTATTGAAAAGATGTGCACAATAACACTAGAAATGTGTATTGTCGGGATCACTCCCCTGAAAATTTAACTTTTGTCAGGTACTCAACCACAAGTTGTTCCAAACCTGTATGTTTCTTCTTCTTTCTTCTTAAAAACACCTTTTCAAAACACCTTATTGTGTGTTCCACAGAAGAAAAAATCATGCTTGGAACCAATGAAAGTGAGTGAACCATCTAAATTTGAAAGTGCTGTTCTTGCCACTGGTTGTGGTTGGAGACACCATTATAAATCCAACCTATATGTCTAATCTTCCTTGTAATTTTCTTTTCAGCAGGAAACTACATTTGTTTTAACCTACACATAAAGAGGCAGCATGAAACACAATGAAGATAAACCAGTCAGTGGCCCAGAACACATATTTGCATTTGCAGTGATATAAACAGAAAACTATACTCTACTTGACTGTTTGGTAAAAAAAAAAAAAATATGGCTGTGACATACATCATCTGACACGGTTTGGGCATTTCCATTTGTCTGTAACTGTGTAGACTGCCAAAAAGTACCACGGGTCATGTATGGCAGGAAACAAAGAGGCGAGAGGTTTTTGCATTAATACTGCAGCCTGCATCTGGAGCTGTCAGGTTTGTTTTATGAACTCATATGTGAAAATCTCTCAAGCACTGTTAAAGTATATTAATCTACTGCTGATGTTCTTGGGATATTGGATGTAATGGTTTACAGCCACTGTGCCCAGTTTTAAATGCTGTCTCTATCTGATTGCTTTCATAAAGCATTTTTCTATTCTTAGACAGTAAAAAGAGGTTCTCAACTAAGAAAATAAAAGAAACTGCATTGTTTTCCAGGCTTGAACCCTGAAAAATAAAACAAAACACTTTTTTTAAAAGCTTTAAAAGTCTTTTTTTGCCAAAATACATTTTTTCCAACCTTTATGTCAAAGCGTTTGAACAAATGATAAGGTCAGATGCAAAAGATCATAAAGAACAAGCATGTGAGTCGCACTTGAGCTGCTCCGCGCTGTGACTGGCCTCCAATTACCACCGCTAAAGTTTTTCTCTGAAACAAGTCCTTGTCCACTTCGCTTGCGAGGTATAAATTAGCTCTTTATGGATTAATACCTCCTAATTTCTTCTTTCCAGCATGGGCTAGTGGGAGAAACACCCCGAATAGCATTTAGCACACGTCAAATAATGAGTTTTCATTTAAGAGGAGAGGGAGATGATGAGCGAGCCGCCAATGAGAGCAAAGGAAAATGAGTCTACGGCTCTGGCGGGTCCCTTCTTAATCATGTTCACACTGTACTGTGTGAAGAATAAGCCATTACTTATACAAACAGAGCATAATTAGTCACTACAGCGACAGGAGCGGCGGGCTAATGTCACAGATTTATAGTTTGCCCCCTCAGAAGGCAGAGGACTCAGTGTCGTTATGATTCTCAAATATCATAACCACGATACTCGGGGCTAACGAGGTTCCAGCTTAATTACATGAAAAAGAGGTATGTGGGTATATGCGCACACACAGGCAGAAGGACTGAGAAGTAAAGCAAAAATATAAAAATCACAATATTTGTTTTACAATATTCAATATTTTTGTTGAAAACATGTAAGAAGCATTTACATATATATTTATACTAAAATATTTGAATATTGAGAGAGAGAGAGAAAAAAAAGATTTCCTGGAACATTTCTATGCTGACACAAATGAAACTTTGAATGGAGAGTTTAGAGAGTTATAAATAATAATAATTTGCATTTTGAATTTCTATTAGCTTGTACTATACATTAAATTAATGAGATTTTATAACAATATAGCTGACTACTTACATAAAATGTAAATTAAGAGAAATACAAAATATGGTACAAACAAACAATCCTCAAATGCCTGATGTATGATGATTTTTTCTTAACCTCAGGGATGACTTAAGGTCCACAATATGTCTGGTACCATACAAATACACATACAATGGAACAAAATGAAACTTTGTGTACTTAGAATGAAAGCTAATCCCTTAAATCTTCCATAATAAAGGAAACAAAATCCTAAGTTCCTGGTATTGCCTTTAAAACGATTTGCAGCCTTTCCGTGGGATTGCACTTGCTTAGTGGACTAAATTGCTTTAAGTGTGCGTGTCTGAGCCCGAGAGTGTGAACGAGTGAGGTGAGGACACAAAACAACAACAACAGCGATACATGAATGATAAGACTCACACTATTCCAGATTGTTCAGGCTTCTAATTTCCCTCTCCAAATGTTTCTTCTGACATTCGCATGCATCAATTGGGTCGTGCTTATTCAGTTAGAGAACAAAGGCTGTTGCAGGAGAGGCACTATTAATGAGGGCGAAAAACAGCGATTTCGGTGTGATGAAATAATTATCTGAAACATCAACAAAAGCCTGCCATCTGACAGGCAAAGTTGCACACTTCCCATGCAAAAGGGCAAGATTCACAGAAATAAAGCATTTTCCATGAATCACTATAAGAGCAGTTCACTTCCTTACTTGATTTGACTGATGCCACAAATTTGAGAAATATATTTTTTGATCGGTAGAATTGAGATGCAAACCATTAAATGTCAATTAATCACATTTACCAGACAGATGTCTGAAATATGAACCAGCAATCTCCCATATGGTAAGTGTTTAGGTCCTATGTGTACAAACACGGTAATTAGAGTTCTCGGCCGAGGCTAGCAACACCAGCTGTTGTCCTTAACAGAAATACAACATTAATGTGATTTTTACAAACAAACAGGGATGCCGCCTGTATATTTTGTAGCCCGGGAACTGCTAAACTACAACTAAAACTAAAAAAACAAAACAAAACATGACAAGACAAAACTAAAATCATAAAAAAATGTTTTCATTGCATGAAAAAATAAAACATCAAATTAAAAAAATATATATATTTTGCAGCTTTTTTTAATTTGCTGAAGTACTAAATAATCTTTCAAACCTCAAAAAAAATTAAAAACTAAACAAAAAAAACAAAATAAAAATAATTAATTTTTTTAAACTTCAACTAAAATGAAAATATAATAATATAAAAATGAAATAGAATTCAAAATATTAATGAAACTATAAATGCAATGATTAAAAAAATAATAATAATTAGTAACACTTTAGTACTGAATGTTCTTAAAAAATAAAGCTTCCTAAACAGGGGTTTTCGCAGCGATGCCATAGAAGAACTATTTTTGGTTCCCAAAAGAGCCTTTCGGTGAATAGTGTAAGAAGAAAAAAACAAAAAACAAAAAAAATCCCTCCCATGGCAAACTCCCCGTTAATTTTCTGACACTACATTATCTGTTGAGTTTATGGAAATGTCCTTAATCTCTAAAAAATAACATAAAATATAAGAATGAAAAACCAATTCGGAAAGTGTTCAATTCTGTTTCCAATAAATAGTCAATATGTTAATGATAGGCATGTTAATGAGAAAGTTAATAGTGAGAATTGGTCCCTAATATCCCCAAATACCTAAAAATCCAAGCAGACATGTATCTCCATTAGAAACTGGGAGCCTGGGAGGTAGTATTCGATATGCTAAATGCTTAGATAGATATCTTAATAGCATGAATATTACTTCAATGGTCCCTGAAAACAGCCTTCAATGCTCCCAGAAGCTCTGTGAAGTGAATGGAGAGAGCAACAAATCTCCAGCTTTATTCTGCTATTGAACAATGCTGTCCGAGACCGTCTACCATTGTTTAAGTTGCGAGAGCCATTGCTTAGCCCCTGGTAATTGCATTGCTGGTGATTTGTAATCGTTATGAAGGAAAAGCCGCTCTTCCTCACGGGACTCGGCAGGTCATGCTCACGAAGTCTCAGGCTATATATCTGCTACGGCCAAGCCTGTGCTCGCACAACTCTGCCATATCTCTCACCCTCATGTTTCTAGGAACATGACTCAGGAAAATAGATGATCAGTTTTGATGTATGTTCTGATCAAAATCTCATTTGCACAATGTTCATTTACAAGTGAAAAAAAAAATACAGAAAAGAATGTGATTAACTATTCTGGGGTTTTGACTGATTAATCACTGCACCGCTGCCGAGAGGTACTAAAAAAAATTAACAAAATAAATCTGAAGAGATTAGCTGACCCTTCAATTTGTCTACATTGTTAGTTGCATTTTTCTCCTGACTGCGAATCAATTGCATTATTGCGACATGTCTGTTATTGTCGGAATTGATAGAGAACAAATTCAAGAGCTTATATGGCTAAATCTCATGCGCGGTGACAGCTCTACCTCGAATTAAAAAAAGAGATACGAAACTTGTCAGACATGAAAAATACACTGCCGTCCAAAACTGAAAGATTTATGTGATATTAATGCATATTTGAGTCACTTTAAAGGCAGACAATGACAGTGATTACTCTTACTGACAGTCAGCTTACGAAAGCATTGATGACAGAGCCGAGTCTACTCCTATGAAACTCAAAAAAGCCCCGCTTCCAGAGTTTCTGCAATATAAATTTCAGTAAGATAAATTTTGGAGATTAAGAGTTGCGTGAGAGTGAAATCCATACAGAACTGCTTTACAGAAATGAAAGGATCAATGCAAGTTTACTTTGATTTAACCAACTGGAATATGGATCAAATTGTAAGTTTTATGGTTTAAGCTTATTATCTGAAATCAATATATTAGTTCCCTCTTATTGTAAGGGCATTTATGGTCAGTGTTGTTATTATTAACTAAAATGTTTACATTTGTTTCGGTTAATTGAAATAAAGCTGAAACTTTTGATAAATATCACAAGAAAACCTTAATTAGAAATGTCAAAAATAAATAAATAAATAAATAATATAAAAAAAGCAAAAAAAAAATAAAAAATAAAAACTATATATGTAAATGGTCTAAAAAACCTGATAAATATTTAACAGTTTCATAATTATTTTGTTAACAAAAATATATGTTTTGTTAATTGTGTTAATTAAAACTAATAAGTCAAGGTTAGCAAGTGTTATATTAATAGCATTTATATAAAAAAAAAAAAAAAACCTGCACATTTTCTCTACAAGCCTATGTTTTATCTAAGCAGACATTTGAGTCACCCAAAATGTGTGTGTGTGTCTCTCTGAGTGTGTGTGTATACTGCGGCTCTACCATCTTAAAAAACAGGCTGATGCCTTACATGGAAGTCATTTACACACATCTTTCTTTATCTGTATAACACAGACCCGCTTTTCTTTGTAGAAAAGAGAGAAGAAAACAGATGAGGAACTTAAGGAAAAGAGATGAATGAAGCATTGTGGAAAAAATTGACAAGAAAGCCAGGAATGCTTATATATTCTATTGAGAGTGTGTATGAATGGCCTTGTAGAAGTATTGAGCCATTTCAAAACACCGCACCGTCATCTAAACACGGCTGCATTATTTGCACATAAACTATGAATGATAGGAAATGACCTTTTTTGAAGGGGAAAAATAAGCAAAAAAAAAAAGAAAAGACATTCAGATCTGTCAATATGGATTCCACTAATGCTTGAGCACCAGGAAGAGAGGGTTACCAAGGCAACAAGTGGGAAAAGGGCATCAGTTAGAATGCCATTAATTAACAGATTTGGCTCCTTTGAAGTGGATGTTTTCAAGGATCACAAAGTGGGATATGCACACAAAAATACATCAGACCTTTTAGGTATATTTTCAGAGTGCTTTACATTTCTTGATTTATTTCCTACCTGAAAAAAAAATAAATAAATAAATAAAATCATCTCAACACCAGACAATCTTGCCAGTTATTAAAAGCGGTGCGTGTATGCGTATCTTTTAGTGCTTTCCGTTTGATGCCATGTACAAAACAGGTGTGAGAAAAGTAATGCACAGTTCTTAGAGACAACAAAGTAAACGTCCTTGATCTTAATGTGCATGCATCTCCAGAGCATGCTATTCTGAAGGAATATGTAATAACTTTCTTCGCTTTCGAAAACACAATTTCTGCTAATGCAACCACAACCTGCGTAGGTGGGGGAAATTAATGTAAATTAATAATATCATATCTTTACAAGTCTGAAACAAATCCCAATATGCCCACTGGATATTTTGAATATCTGAAATGAACTCTTTCACACCATTGGTAAAAAAAAAATCAAAATAAAAAAAAATTGTATATATATATTTGAATTAAACTATTCCAAGTTGCACGCATAATGAATGCTGTTTTTCATGTCATCTTTAAACACTTGAGTGTTCCAGCACCTGTTTAGTTTACGAAGGTCCTACTGAATGAATAATTTATTGATGAAGGAATCATGTTGCTAGAGGAGAAGTTTAACAAGGCTTGTAGAATCAGGATCATAATCGATATGTCTGATCAGACCTTTCGTCTGAGTGTGGTGTTCTGACGCATTTTGGAGTCTTGCTATAGCATCTGTTGTTTCCCAGAGCTTTGCCTCCACCTGACTATTCAATTCACAGCATTGCAGCGGCCACAGAGAATCAATCAGCCGTCGCTCTCAGGTAGTCCTAAAACTAGAACGCGTGTGTGACCAAGCATCACAGTGCTTTGTTCCAATAGATAAAGTGGGTAATAGAGATCTTGATTACACTGCCAAAAAAAAAAAAAGTTGCGGGAAATGGGTGACTGGGTTCATGCCTGGAGAAAGATATCCGTTAGCTTTCTCACTCATTTCCATGGCAGTTGGTTGGCTGGCTAACGTCTTTATTTGAGTAAATGTCATATAACTAATCACTCTGGAGCTGCACAAAAATGACATCATGATGATGCTGATTGGCTGATGGCACTGCTTCAAATACTTCATTAGTGATTGAAAAGTGAATAAAGAACATAAACCCATTTCACACTTTTACAGATTTTTTGCAACTGCTTACATACATTTTAAAAACTTTGCCTTCTTTTTTTTTTTTTTCTTTTTTTTTAAACTGCATTCAAAATATCACAAACACATCTCAAAAGCAAACATTTGCAAACACCTTTGCCATAATATTAATTCCTGTTAGATGTCCATGTGTTACATAGAGTATTGTGTATTGTGGTTTTGCATATTTGATGTGTGGTTCTGGTGTTTCAGTCTCAGGTTTCAGAAACTGTGTGACAATTAAGATTCAGTGTGTAAGCAGTAAGAAAAAACTGTAAGAGTCCTGTTAGCCAGCACCCCCCATTATGGGACTCACAGCTGAAAATGCTCTACCTAACTTATAATTGTACTAGTTTCCTACTTCAGTGTGTTACAAACATAATTTTGGTGTCTTTGGAAAGAAGACCCTTTGGGCTTTACTTTTTATCAACCAGATTTGATAATGCTCAAAAATATTAAAAGTTATAGACACTGAAGTGCCTTGAATTTTTTTGTACCACACTTAAATATTTTTTTTATTTGATATAAAAATACATGAAATGAGTCCTGGAGCAATCTAGAAAAGTAATGGGTTGAAAGCCACATGTCTCATGAGTTTCTATGTCAAATCTGAATAAGATATCAGGAAAAATTAGACTCCTGCAAATATGTTTATGAGACTATGTCTACACCCCCCACCCCCCAAATATACAAAAATATATTTCCCAATAGTATTGAAGGCTTCTACAAACTATTTAGTCAGTAAACATACAACTGCATAGTTTTTTTTCAATTATAAAACACTAGACAGAAACTTAGACATCATATAAGTGATTTATTTGAGCACTAGAAAAATACAATAAGAATAATTGGAGTAAGAAAAATAAGAATAATAAGAAAAATAAAAAAAAGATTTAACTTTGTTTGCCAATTACAGAAAATCATGAGATTGCTAGAAATGCAGCATTATCAATGAATTATGATGCAAATAAGTTCTGATGTGCTGATGGCCACTTATACAGATGGTAATAACACAAATGTGCCAAAGTAAATAATCCACTCTCTCTATTCACATAGACGCGTTCACTTTGTTAGCCGTGATCATACAGTAATAGCGAGCTGATTTGGGTTGATTTGCACTCAAACAGATGGTAATCATGCAGATACATTCACATTCAACATAAAACACACTCCCACATATACAGTGTTGGGAAGGTTACTTTGGAAATGTAATAGGTTACAGATTACAAGTTACCCTGTTTAAAATGTAATAGTAGTGTAACTTTTTCAATTACTTTATTAAAGTAATGTAACTAATTACTTTTGAGTACTTTTTGATTACTTTTCTAAATTTGTGAAAATTAAAGAATAATAAATAAAAGCATATACATCAACTCAAATACAGTTATCTAATAGGCATGTGACGTATTCTGTGTAATAAACTCCTGAAACATTGGTGTTTTTTTTAAACTGCTGTCTCTGTATATGATGATAGTTTTCTCAAAATAAGTAAAATGCACATGAAGTGACACAGAGCAGTTCTAGGAATTATGTTTATGTGCTCGTGTACTCCTATATTGAGACAGCAGAGGTTGAAAACACTGCGAGCTTCAGTAGGCCTATGTGTAGAAAATGAAACCATGTCTTTGCCATTAATTTACAGGAGGGGCGGACTTGGAAAAAAAATTCAGACTGGAAAATTCAAACTCATACAAACAAATTCACGGACAAAACTATTTTTGGTATGGACCTGAGATAAAATAAATGTTTAAATCTTTAATTTGGGGACATGCAAAATAATTAAAAGTTCTCTCCTGAACTGCACCTTCACTTCCATTTTTCTCTCCAGTCTCTTTATTTTGCTCTGTTATCCATCTCTCTCATGACTTTAATTCTCAAGATTGAACAAAACTATACTTTACAATACAATACTCTACAATACTACAATATCTTTATAGAAAAATCCTAATACTGTAGGCCTACACGAGTCATGTTTTCCCTTACAAAAATTGACCATGCTTTTTTTAGCCTATATACAATAACCTTGTTTTGTTTTGTGCAAATGGATTTGTATTTATTTTTAAATAACTCAATTTGTAAAATCATTTTAAATGTTTGGTTACTACAGTTAAACAATAGTAACTATTTTCTCTGGATTTATAGAAATATATTAAAACGTTAATTTTCGTAAGGGTTGTGTTGTTGTCTGTCCGTAGTTCCCCCTAAACATATAAAACAAAATCGGATTTTTTTCAGCTAAATACCTACTGTAACATTACAACAGATAATAATGATGTCCTTTATATAGTATTTTGAGTGATGACTGGTGAGCAACGTGCTGCTGCTTGATTAAATAAATAAAAAAACAAAGACAAAAAAGCATCTTTACAGATGAAACTGACCTGAAACCCTGAACAGTAGTTCTGCTTCTCTGTTCCAGCAGTACACTCTATTCTCTCTCTCTCTCTCTCTCTCTCTCTCTCTCTCTCTCTCTCTCTCTCTCTCTCTCTCTCTCTCTCCCTCTCTCTCTCTCTCTCTCTCTCTCGCATTGATTACTCTGAGGCTGATCCAAACCGTTTGGCGGAGGCGCGGAGGCGCGGAGAGCGCGCGAGTCATGACTCTTCATGATTTATTAGAGATTTAATTATCAAATGGCGGATTCGCAAATGATCGCTTTAGTACATTCGGCAGGCAATTATACAATAATGATATTAAATAGTGGGGCAAAATCGGCTGCCAGGCCACCGGGAATTGTCCCGGTTCTCCCGGTGTCCAGTCCGCGCCTGATTTCCACAGACACGCAGAATGTGCAAGTCATATATTGCTTTTCTGGGGCTTAATATTCACAGACACTAGTCCATGTCATGTTTTGATTCAAGTGTAATGACCTACTTTTGATTTAGTCATCCAAAATGTGGCATATTCGTCCGCGTTAGGCATTTCGTTTTTATGATTGGATTCTACAAACTAGACTTGTGTTTCCGCATCCCGGAAATTATTAGAGCGGTATGTCTCAGAATAGTCAGTGCAATTTGGGAAAGAAATCAGTTAAATCTGTATGTGGATGTGTGTAAATATTCAAATGTAATCCACTTTGTAATCGTTCAAAATTTCATAAGTAACTGTAATTTAATTACTCATTTTTTCTTAGTAACTGTAACTAATTACAGTTACATTAATTTTGTAATTAAATTACGTAACGCCGTTACATGTAACTAGTTACTCCCCAACACTGCACATATATAAAAACTGTTGAACAATAAAACAAACAAAGAAAAGGGCGATCGCTATAAGTTCCACCTCCATCAGCTGTCAGGTGCGTCAGAGCGAGTCACGAGGGAGCGCCAAATTCAAATAAACTATCTTTCGCCTATCTTTCATTCATTCTTTTTTCCGGTGGATCGCCTAATTCTGTTTGTGACACTGTATGCTGCAAAACCATGCCGTTTTTTTTACTACCAAGACGCAGTTTCTGACCGTGAGTTATTCCATAACGGACGCAAACAGTTCTGTCGCTAAAGAACTGAAATGTAAACAAAGGCATTATGATCCATATTACAACGTTATTGCTTCGTTGGACTAAACGTGCTTCATGAGATGTCGTTCAGTGGACCCTTACCTTTCTAACTAAACCAGGATTTACAGCTGTGGATGTGTTTATGACTCGTTATTACGACGGATCTGGTATGTACAGCGTTTCCATTGTTCATTTTTGTATGTGTACTGCTTACACAAATGTAGCAAATACAGTCTTTATAAGCTTTCCATTGAAAAACAGCGATCTGTCGTTGATGCTTGAGGCTTAGATCTTTATAATGATACATAGATTGTCAAGATTAAATTTGTCCCATTTCATTTAATCTATTCATAAACTGACACGTGCAAGTTGAAAGGCGTTGAGGCCGAGGACGTCTTTGTGCTGGCTAAGAGGTTAGGTGAATTTTGAAATATAGTGAAATATTGCTCTGTTTTCCAAAATGGTGTAGTTACAGTTGACTGGACGATGATTAATATTGTTAACTTCAAGTAAACTTAAAATTAAAACTCTACAAGAACTAAAACTGAATTTAAAAGTAACAATTATTAAAAATAATATTAAATAGCATATTAGTGATACTAAAGTAGCACTGAACTAGACCAAGCAAACTGGATAAACCTGGGATGACAACGGTTCAGTTATTATAATAATTCCTTTTTCTATTTTGCTCCCTCACATGAATAATCTGAAACGTTACAGTGGAAAAGAGGTGAGACAATTTGATTATCGCGCTCCAATCAAATACAATTAAGGGAGGTCATCTAGAACACTTACACAGCAATCTAATGGGACCTTTTCACGCACGCACATGCACACATTATCGCAGGTACACATCTCGGCACTTGCGTATAATTGGCCGGTGTTGGCAACTTGGATACGTGTGTATCGGACCGTGTGATGGCCGCTGATGAACACATTTCAGGTTTAGCCCTTGCTGCAGGCAAAACATTACATCAATTAATCAATAATTATTAATAATAATAAAAAAAATACTTTTCTGCATAATTAATACACAGCTCCCAATTTAGAGAGCCTAATTAATCAGTTTCACACTAGTACACGCATTGGCGTCAAAAAGAATGGAGGGAGAAAAAGAATGGAGTGGAATAAAATAGACAGAAAAAAGAAAAGTGGGTGTATTAAATAATATAAATACATAGCATACATAAATATTAAGTAAAATAGTTGATAAAAGAAAAAAAAAAGACATTCTGGGATTTCGGTGTCTGTAAAGGATACTTACATTTCGGCCATAACAACATTTTAAATTGCTGCCCTCATTTCGGAAAAAAAACATTCCCACTGGGAAAGTGCCCATGATGCCTTAAAACAATGTCTAGGTAGACAGCTTGCAAGGTTTTGGAACAGAGCTCTTGTTTGTTCTAAGAACAACTTGGTTCTGATCCAATTAAGAGCAGAGAGAACAAAAGAGTGAGAGGAACATGGCAGATAAAACTAACTCTCTACAGGAATAAAAACATGACACTAGATCCATGAGAGACTGTGGTTCTATTCACAATGCGTATATCTTTTCAGTTATGATTCCTATAAATGTGTTTGCGCTAGAGGGTGAGCTTAATTAAAGTAGATAGTGAGAGAGAAAGAGAGGAAGATGAGTATTGTCTTCTACTACCCTCTGTTGTTTATGTCTGTGTGAATAGGGTCTGGTCTCTCTCTACCGACTGAACTATGACTTAATACACAGTCCAAGGAAACACACACACAAAAACACACACACGTTTGTTTTTGTGAAAAGTGGAGACATCCCATAGGTGTAATGGTTTTTATACTGTACAAACTGTATATTCTATGGCCCTACACCAACCCTACACCTAACCCTAACTTTGGAAACTTTGTGCAATTTTACTTTCTCAAAAAAACTAATTCTGTATGATTTATAAGCGTTTTGAAAAATGGGGACATGGGTTATGTCCTCAAAAGTCACCCTCTACTTGTAATACCTGTGTCATACCCATGTCATTATACAGAGTTGTGTCCTGATATGTCACAAAAACAAGAGCACACACACACACACACATATAGACATTGGGCAGAAGAAGATTTGTGAGCCAGATTGTTTGTTACATGTCTATTCCTCACAATGTCAGATGCAATTACAATCCACAAAAACTGCCAAATGTTGTGAAAGACAAACAAGCTCAGGTCTCTTATTAAATGGAGAGGAAGCTACCTGGTCACTTATTATTTTTTATTCACCCATAGTATCGAAGTTTTCAAACGAATGATTTTAATACATTTAGAGTTATTTACACTAAACCATGTCTAGTGTTATAGAAGGATTTTACAATGTTAAGGAATTAAAGATTAGGGAGAATGATACAGAAGGGAAAAGCAGGCAGAAAAAGATAAGTTCCTATTTCTTAAATAATGCATCAAACCCAAGCGGCTCCTCACACACACACACACACACACACTGACCATAACTTGCTGCCATAAACAGCTATAACACTCCACTGTTAAAGACATCGCTATATCAAGCTGCATATGCTGTGAAACACAACGTTCACTCCACTGCAATGTTGTTATAGCCATCCAGCAACAGTAAAATATCCATTTCAAAGGCTTTTAACACAGATTTAGAAGCTGGCTGTAGTGGAGATGGTCTAATGTTGGAGGTGATAATGCTTACAAGAGGACACAGGGGATCTTTAGGCTAGCCTGGGCTTTCTCTAGACTGTCATGTGTCATCTCTGTGTGAGAGAGAGCTTCAAGCATCCCTGTCTGAGAAAAGATACGCCCAGCCCTCTGGAGTGATATTGGCAAAACAGACCACCGTTCCCAGTTTACTTGTCTTGCAGAATTAATATTGATTTCTATACTCAATAGAAGAAAACATAGTGAGGAAAGCAAGTAAAGTGAGTTTGCCAAACAAAAATGAATGGTTAGAGAGAATGAATGTACATACTATAGATCTATCCAGAAGGCAGCATATTTTATTTAATGCACATGAATATAAGATTAGACAAGTTACAGTTTGTTTACTATGCAGTACTCTCTGCTCAGTGTCCATATTTTATTGAGAATAGCTTTTGTCTTTCCCTGCAGAAAAGCTATGACTTTGCTATCATAAAATGGTTCAATAAACAAAAATACTGAGTGACTTTCTAGTTAATTTGAATTTTTTTCCTTCAGAAAAAAACAAAACCAATCAAAATCAAAACAGAAACAGTTTCGTTCCTGAATGAATGAATCAACATTTTTAATGAAACAGTTTGGTTGAGTAAATGATTCAATTTTTCACTTATAAAGACAGTCAGCTGTTTAGTTCCTGAATTAATCAGTGCTTTGAGCGAAACTATTCAATATGAGTAATGGATTTACTATACAGTCAGCCATTTCAAACCTGAATGAATCAATGTGCAGGAATGAATCGATTAAGTTTGGGTAAATGATTCACAGGATAGTCAGTCATTTTGTTCCTGAATGAATTACAGTTTTTGAGTAAATCTATTTGGTTGAGTAAATGATTAAATTATTTAACAATTTAAACAGCTGCTTAGTGTGTGAATGAATCAGTGTTTTTAAATAAATCAGTTTAACTCACTCAGAGAGTTGCTCGCCGCCACCTATTGGCACCTACTGGATAACATGCAGAAAAAAATCTTTGACAACTACAAATATGGATAAAGCAGTTGCAAATCGCAGTCAGGTTTTCATTGTTCATGGCTAAGGTTATTATAAAGCTTGTTGGACATGCAACTATTGCAACTGTAGCTCTTGTCTTTGTGAGTGTAAGTGAGTCACCGTAAAACTAGCTAATTTTAGTGATTCTCCAACCATTCCCATGCACCATTAAATGACTACATTCTCAAAATATGAAACATATGGGCCTCTTTAATTGGCCAATTTCTCTTGCCAGTGCATTCAGACTATTCGTGAATCCAAATGAAAGCACTCACACATACACACACAAGCCAAATCAAGGCAGACAGGCTTGGTGTACTCGACCGCTGCCTCGGCTCAGATAGCGGTAGATTCCCCTCTGTTCTATTGATTAATTGTGCCATTATATTTGATGTATTGCTTTCTGTGGCCCATTTATTCTCTTTCTTTCATGTTTTCTTTTTTTTTCTTTTACTTGGATTGCCATTTGAGGGATACAGCAACCAGTGTAATAGTCTTCAAGATGACCCAACAGACCTGGGTTTAGTTGAATTAAACCATCTTTACATGCTTCCTTCCAACGAGTTCAGTGGAAAGGGAGCAAGGGACTGCTTGCTTATCAGAAGTTATTGTTCTACCCATGTCACGACTAATTTGTCCTACCAATAGATACCCAGAATAATTATTCATATTTAATCAGGTGGAGAATGTGACATGGCCTGCTGGATAAGTCATTTTCCATGTTCCATTATCAAAATTTTAAGGAAGCGCCTCCCAGCGCCTAGCCAGCACTCACTAAATGGAATGGCTAGAGTGGTTTGGCTTATAAAATCATAATGGGCCTGCCTGCTTTAATAAACTGAGAACGTGGCTAGAATACAAGAGAGAGAGAGAGAGAGAGAGAGAGAGAGAGAGAGCAAGAGGGAGAGGGAGAGGGAGAAAATGAAAGATGGAGGAAAGAGGACAAGTAAAATAAGAAGTCTAAATGATTAAAGATAGTTTGAAAAGCAAAAAAGAGCGGGAGAAAGAGATGAGCTGTTTCGAAAATGAGAGTGAGACAGCAAGAACATTCAACTGTGGTGAGATCAGCACATGAATAACTGATTAAAGTGAAAGCACTTAAATCTTCATTTGAAGAAAAAAAAGGAAATATAAAAAAAACTGCAAAGAGAGAGAAGGTGTAGGGTACAAAAGGTCAAAACAATATAAATGTATATGTTATTTTTTGGCACATTTGTAAGGAATGTTATATGTTAAAAATATTTTTAAATGATTGAAAAACTAGATATTTGAAATTAATTTTAAATGCAATATTGGATAATAATAATTTAATTGTATTATTAGTTTTGTAAATATAATGTTTTATAATATTGTAATGTACACACATATGCATTATAATAGTTATAAGACATTATATCTAAAATATTATAATTAATAAAAAATGCATGCATATATTATATATATATATATATATATATATATATATATATATATATATATATATATATATATTAGTGATGTCAAAAGATTAATCATGATAAATCACACCCAAAATTAAAGTTTGTGTTTACATAATATGTGTGTGTGTGCACTGTGTATATTTTTATGTATATGTAAATACACTCAGATGCATCTATATATTTATGAAAAATATGTCATGTTCATATATTAAATATATTTCTATATGATATAAATTATATGAATATAAATATATACATGAAAATATGTAAATATTTTCTAAATATATGTGTGTGTGTATATATATATATATATATAAATAATGTATATATATATAAATAATATGTATAATATGTCATATATATGCATCGTAATAGAATATTTAAAAGTTCCTAATAATAATACAAAAAGAAAAATGACTAAAATGAATGGAATATCAATGCACAGTTTGTTAAAATGATGTACTACGTTCTATATGATATGTCAAGGAGGCCTCCAAGTAGTATAAAACCATGGGACACCAAGATGTTCTGCATTTGTGGAATGCGCTACAAGGAGATGGCTGAAAACCAGGGTAAAACAAACAAACACGCAGAACAAAAAGAATGTCCAACAACGAGTGAATAGCAAAAACAAAGCCTGCGAGAAAAGCACAGAAAAAGAGAGAGCAACTCAGTCTTTGGTTTATAATGAAGTTCCTGATGTTGAAGGACTCACCCTGCTCAAGTGGTTGAGGCTTCAGGCCAGTGGCCTTCATCTTGAGAGCTTCCTTAGCAGACATGTCACAGCAGGAGCCTTTATTAGTGTCCTGATCACTATCCGCTTGGTCGCTGTCCCCGTGGCCACTGTCTCTGAGACTGGCTCGCTCTGGATCTTTAAACGTGGAGCTGCTACAAGACAAAAAAAAAAAAAAAAACAAGATGAAAACAATCAAACGGATTAACCCAGGCAAGGATGCTTAGGTTTTTAGTTCTTATCTGAAGAACATTTGTGTGCATGGGGAGTTTGAGACAAAAAAAAAAAAAAAAAAAACACTGAGAAAACTGTTAAATAGGCCTTACCTTTGAACAAACTGCTGCCTGTTACCCATGTAATTGGGCTCAGCAGGAAAATTGTCTGTCTGTGAAGGAAAAAGGAAAATATTTTACATCTTGCACGACACTGAAATGTGTCCTGGTGTGCAACAGAATCTCCTGGTGAAAGAGACTGATTAATTATTCATAAAAAAGGGGGTGGGAGGAATGGAGGGGGGGGGGGCTTTAATCCTTAGATTTGTGCATTTTAATTAGTCAAGGAAACATGCTAATTAAACATCCTAAACACTCAATTGCACATTTGTGAACTTAATGACCTGTTAGATACAAATAAGAATGGAGGAGCACGGCAGAAAATGGAATGGAAATAAGGGAGTGTGTTGGTGTAAGAAAATGAGAGGATGTGTTGTTAAAAGCTTTGCACACTCACCCACACATGCACAACCTTCTTTATCCATCAGGGAACTTCCCATTCACAACTCTTGTTCATAATAGAAGCTAATTGTATTTAATTTAGACTGATACTGACTCTAAAATAAATACACACCATTACAGCAATGAAATCTGAACTTCATATTCACAATTCACTGCCTGATCCACAGTGTAGTCTTAATGCTCATTAATGTCTCACTGAGAGCTTATTTTATAGCAGTATATATTAATACCTTTTTTTTGTTGTTGTTGTTGTTGTTGCAGATTTATATTATTTATATTGCTTACATAAAAGATAGAAATTAATAAATATATTATATATCCTCTCTGTTTATATGTCTGCTTTGATTCGGTGTGTGTATGAACACTTTGCCTAGTATGGAGAGAAAAAAAAGTATTTAAGTATTTATTATTTTTATTTAAATCATATTAAATCAGAATTAGTTTTTAAATATTCACATACACTTATGTTGAAATTTTTGCCTACTCTTAAGCTTATTTACTTCAGCTCGGAAGACTTTACATATCTGATCATTATATGAAATAAAGAATAAGTCTATTAATCATGTCTACTAAATAACGTCATGATTAGAAAAAAAAAAAAAAAAAAACAGAGCTGAGTAATAAGAAACGCTTTATTGAGCAGCCTAAACTTCACCGGTTTGTCATTCTTTGCAGATTTATATCCACTTCTGTATTTTGCTCAGTGTTTCTCTCTCTTAAATGGCCGATGATGACCGAAAAACCGATAACCCCTCTCCGATCTCTCTCCTACGGGTTTCAATTACTCAACTCGATGTTACATCAATGTTGCCACCATGTGTTTGCGCACCATCTCAGAGTCAATACGAAGTGGAACAGAAGAGAATCTGGACTCAGCTGTGGTCCAGACAATATTGACACGGCTAAATGCGAGACTGAGGGAGACTAATGCATTGGCTCATTTCTCTTCTCTCTCCCGTCCACATCCACTCTCTCGCTTTCTCTCTCTACACCACCATAAAACCTCTCAGACATCTTGATGGTACAGTAATGCAGTGCAGAAATGTTCTTTATTACTAACATATGCTTTTAAGCTTGACATTACCACAAGTACTCGGTGTATCAAAGTGTTATCGCACCTGTTGTTTCAAAGACATCTGAAAGATGCAACCAGGAAAATCTGGGTCTTTTAGATGAAAAGAGAACTGCTATATAATCAAAGGATGAGAGCAATGTTTATCTTTTCAATTTTCTTTTTTGCTTCTGAAACCTTGCACCATAAAACAATATATGGAGATTTGCTTGAAAGAGATATCATATTTTTCTTCAACGCACCGTTGGACTTCAAAAGGAGATATTTGAATGGTACGTGACGGATGAAATGATGAAACGAGACGGTAAAGCCACAGCAGGAGGGGATTGTGGGATTGTGTGAAAGGTCACGTAGGCCTCCCCTTACCCTTGTGACCTTTATAAAGCTTTGTTGAGAGTCTCTAGCATGGTACGGAGCACGTCTTTCAACCCCAGCAGCAGATAAAGAGCACAGATGCAGAAGCCGAATCAAAGGCTAAATCAGCGATTGGAACGCTTCATAGCTAAAGTTGTAATTGCAATGACTCTTTTGAAAAATCAAGGCGAACTCTGGTTCTGTTACTTTAGTTTCTGAGGAAAAAAAGTGTAAAACGGTTTCTTTAACACAAGGGTCAGGGGACAAATCAACCTTTTTCGGTGTTGATGCATGTAGCTGCACCATTTCAAGGTAAAAAGAGCAAATGTAGTATTAAACAGTACATTCTACTAGCTCTACATCCAATTTCCCAGAATGTGAAAATCAGACATTTAAAAAATGAGTTAAAAAAGGCACCGTTTATTAATAACATAATCAGAGGGGTGCCAGAATTGCAGAAGATGGTTCTTTTTAATAGTAGCGTCTATGCGCCCTTGGCAGCGACAGGAATCACAGGAATACGACCTCGACCTCGCGTCGACATTTTAAAAGGTTGAAAAGAGCACTTTCCGGGGAAGTGTTTTACAACATCCTGCCTGTGTGCAAACTGCCCCTGGAGAAAACATCTGATCGAGAGAGTGAGAAGGATAGTGCCGGTCTAAATCGAGATTTATGAGGGTTTTCTGAGATTACGCAAGCTGTGTCCGCTGAAACGTTGGGTCATGCACGAGGCCATGCGGCCTTCTTATTTATCTTTTGTTCTTCTACCCTGTGTCTTTAGCGAAAACTACATCAGAAGCATCCAACCTGCAGATATCCACAATCAGGAAAAACACAACAGAGTCTTGCAGGCTGGCATCCAAAGCTGACTTCTCGTTCCAATGGTGTTGCTGTGAGGCGCTATAAATAAAGGCTTTGCATCAACAACTAAAAGCTAATAAAAAGTATATTACAGCAGTATGGAGCACATATTCTCTTGCCAATTAGCACACAGTCATTTTTTACAAGTCTGGGTCCTCGTTTTAATGAGATGTGGATGGCATCAGGTAGCCATCAGCTGACTTTAATAAATAATGCTGCACTGTGTTTTTGCTGTTTTTCATATCCAGTCCAGCTGTTGCATGCTACAGGCTAGCAGATAGCTAATGACCTACACTACTTATCGCTGTTACTAAACTTTTGCTTGTTTTAATTGAGTGTTTAAATCCTAATTGAGGGCACTGGACCATCATTTGTGCTACTGCATCAATCGAGTATTAACAACATGCTTAGCTTCCATCTGCATGTTTTCATCTGGTGCCATTAGCAAAAACACTTAGTACTTCAGACTTTCCATGACTGATTTCTAGATTTAGTGATTTGGCTGATTTCTAACTTTTTTATGCTCTTAACTTCAACATAGACTTTTTAAAAATGCCAGTTGCTTCTTCATTGACAGAGACAAAGGATAACTGCTAACTCTTACTTCTACATTTATACCTTTTAAAGAAAACATCACAGCTTGTGTATTATTTCTGAAGAGAAAAAGAAAAAAAAAAAGTTTTAAAAAGTGTCACAGTGGCACTTTTGTACAGGTAAACCAAGTACAATACTGCTCAAGTTTTCATTTCCTTCTTTCTTTGCATTTTCTTTTAATTTCTTTCCAGTTTTGCCCTGTCACCACAAAATATGTGATTAGAAATAGTAAAGAAAGATTAACACCCCTGACATAACTCCCTAAAATTAAATAGTAATAAACATAATATTAAAATGTAAAATCATTCTTAAAATAACATTCTTTAAACACACAAAAACACACACACACACACATAGAAAATGTATATAATGATAATGAAAATATAAATAAATATGAATATATAATTAAATATAATTTATTCTATGCCATGCATTTCATCATTATATTAAATAATAATAATAACAATAACAATAATAATACATTTACGTTTACTTAATTTATAAATACTAATACCATAATAAGATGTAGCTAACTTCTTAACATTAACTTTAAATTCCCCTAACAACAGCTAAGCAAACATCACAAGCCACTTCATTAAAAAGTATCCTTAAGCTCTCAGTCCAAAGAGGAGCAACAAAACGAGAGGGAATCTGTATGTGTAAGGGAGCGTGTGGGTGAAAAACAGACTCTCTCAAGAGATAGGCAGAAAATGGCTCATCTATTTCAGTGAATCCTCAGTACCCTCTCTGGAGTGTTTTCACGGTGACCAGCCAGATGCCTCCTTTCAATAGAGACAAATGAACAAAAGACAAGCGATCCTGTGTGTGTGTGCATTAGCGTGTTTACTGGACAAGCACAGAGTGAAAAACAGAGGCACATTCAGTGAAAGGTACATAGGTGGAGGGAAGATGCCATGAGGGAAAGGAAGGGATGCTTATGCAGCATAGATTTGCCTTTCTAACGTCATTGGAGCTCTCCTGCTTGTGAAATGCATCTGGGTATTCAGGCGTGCCAGATATGTGCCCTCTGCTGTCTGACAACACAAACACGACTCCGAAAAGAGTGTGTATTACGGAGAAAAATTGTCCAGTTTCACCTTGCAAGTCTGCCAAGTGGACAAATATACAGTTTTTTTTTTTACAAACTGTTTACTCTTTGGGATGGCAGCTATGTAGTTGTATCATTCACACAAACACTCAGTAGTGTGCAATCACTATTTGATGTACAAGTTAAAAAGGTTACATTAAACCCATGCAATGTAAAACTAAGGGTGCTTGCACTTTTTTTTTTTTTTGTATCTAGAGGTATTATTTTTGTGCAACATTATATATATCATTGCACTAAATTGCTGACATAGTTGTGCCCCATAGATGAAAGCTTCGACAACTTATTCTCATTTACTCATATCTCATTATATATTATCATTATTTACAAATTCATGACTTTAATCTCATAATGGTATGACTTCATTCTAGTATATATGGCCTATTATGATAAGGAGATTCCATATATTTATAATGACTTTACTTTCAAAATATTCGATTTTTTAATTCATATTTCGTTGTGTTATATTTACCACCAAAACTTTGATTCTGGGAAAAACAGCTATGAGAAACGCATTAAACTTTGGTAAATGTGACCAAAAGCATTCACTCACTTCCATAATTTAGATTTATTCATACAAACCAGAGTCTCACATTAACTGTACCTCAGAAGAAAACTTTCTTAGCAACTAAACAAACTTAACTCTGACTGCAAACAGACTCGGGTCCAACAGCTCCCTAATTGAGTGTAAAACAGCCATCTGACATGACTATTGAGAATCAAAGGTTTCAAGGGCAAACAGGGCTTTTTTTTGCCTCTGTTTGTTTGGCTGTTTGAACACCAGGCCCCTGGGTCGAATAGCATTTGTGAAATGTACACAATAAAGCTTCATAAACAAAGAGCGATCAATGTTTCCAACTACATAACAAACAAGACCAGGACAAGTTACCCCTGTGCGTGCCGAGCCGAATCAAATGAATAACAGAATAATCGGACTCTCAAGCGATGTATTCACTATAGGGGGAGAGACAAAGAATGGCCTACTCGATGGCACGAGCATTGATTAGGTCATTTCTCTAGTGCATTAGCAAGTGATCAAATTCAATTAGCCGGTCACGTGTTTTCCTGTGGTTACTGAGTCTATCAATCGTCTAGCCCTAAACGAACCAAATGCCATCGCCGCTCATTTCCTGCTCCCAGCCCCAGACCCCCAGTTAAAAGTTTTGAAAAATTAATTGCTTCCTTTGAAATTAATGCCACATGACTCTAGATATTTGTGGTCAGAGTTATATTCATCGAGATTAATTACAGGGAGCCCAACAGACACCACAGGTCATCCGTTTTTATCTAAGCCTGGATTTGACAGGAACCTTTTAAATATAATAGCCACGACACACTGCTTTCTGTTGTTTAAGGTTTTAAGCAGCGCTCATGTGCAAGGACACACTAGATAAATCGCCATTAATGCCGAGTCTAATCTGTGTATGTCCCAAATGTCCATGCAAGATGCTACTTCTGAGTGACATCATTGTCCTAAAGAGACTGTTTCAACTGTTTCTTATCCATACACTCAAAAGCCAGCAGGGTCCAGATGAAACGGACGTTTACACAGAAGACATCTTCTGTGTTACACAGAAAGTTAATCTGACATGAATGCTGACATGAACAGACATGGAATGACACAAGGGTGAGAAAATACTGACAGATTTGTCATTCTGTAGCTTTTAAAATCATTGTAATGGCCACCTGCATTTCAGTTGGAACTATTGTATGAATGTTATGTCTCTGAATTCATATTAATAAGCAAAGCCAATAAAAATTATATTATGCCTCCCCTTAGACACTTTTGTGATTAAAGGCTCTCCAATTTTATTTTGTATTTTATTTTATGTTAAATGCTATTTTAATGCCTGAATCAAAATAATAAATGCTAACATCTAAACACAGATCTGCATTAATTTTTTTACATCTCTGTTCTTTTGTGTCTTGAATACATGCAATCCTTTCTTAAAGAAATTACTGTGATTTCCAATTCCAGTACTCTCTGCAACTACAGATCAAGCGATCTGAGCCACAAAAGAAGCCCTTATGCATATTTAAGCCTTAGTGTATCTCAGTGGCAATAACTGCATCTAGTCACTATTTCTTTTCACAAATCCCGATTTCAAAAATGAAGAGAGGGAGATTACAGTAATACCGGGTGGGATTATAAGCGCTTCAGGGCAGTCCTGCTTCTATCTCCCTACTCTCTGTGTCCGGCCGGCACGGATGCAGTCTGTGGCAAATGTCATACAGACCAGATAAGACCCAATTTTCTCTTTAGAAATAGCAGAACATAATCCCATAACTAAGTATGTTAACAGAAAAGACAGAAAGATGGCGGCTGTCCTTTTCTGGTTTAAGTACAGTGAAAAGAAAAAAAGAAGAAGGAAATTCAAATTTTAAAACTTGTGTTTTACATTATTAAAGTCTCTCAGGTTTGTTGAATGCAAAAAGCAAAAGGTTTTCTGACATTCAACCCATCCTTACAGCTCTAGTCGTAGTTTTTAAAATAAGTGGAGGGGCTCATTATTTAACTATATATATATATATATATATATATATATATATATATATATATATATATATATATATATATTAGGGGTGTAACGGTACCCAAAAATCACGGTTCGGTACGTACCTCGGTTTTAAAGTCACAGTTCGGTTCATTTTCGGTACAGTAAGGGAAAGAAATGCAAACATTAAACTGCAGGTTGTTTATTACTATAAACTTTTTTTATCAATTTGTTTACACTTTTTTAAAATACGTTTTAATACAATATATATAAAATAAAAAAAGAATAAGAAATAAAATACTGCTGCAAAGTTCTCCACTAAATAAAATACTCTAAGTCTCAAACCAATATCATATAATAAAATAATGAAAAATATAAATAAATAACTATGATTACAGTGCAGCATTACCAATCCCAGCTTGTAGGCCTGCTCATATTAAAAAAAAAAAAAAAAAAAAAAAATATATATAATAATAATAATAATATATATATATATATATATATATATATATATATATATATATATATATATATATATATATATATATATATATATATATATATATATAATAATAATAATAATAATAATAATAATATTATATATATATATATATATATATATATAATTTTTCCAAAGTTTAAAGTACAGCAACAACAGTGTCAGTTTTTAGACCTGCTCAGAATTCGTTATTGCGTTGGACCGATCGGAATTAAGAGTAAAGGTCTGTTTAAATGCCGACGGGAGCTGTGTTTGAATTACAATCGTTTTTTTCCTAGTTGTAGTGATGTTCACACTCGCGTGATGCCTTTTGAAAACCTTAGGCCGGTGACACACTGGCATATTGCACCTGTCAAACATTGTCTATTTTGCCGTCAATACTGTTGACGGTGTCCTTATCAGTAGGCTTTATATTTATGCTTAACATGAAATATATATATTGTTGTCGTGACGACAAGATCCTGGTCTGTCGGTGCCTCGGCGGCCGATGCTGCTGTAGGGGACATACTAGAGGGAGGCCGCCGACAGACCAGGCTCTTGTCTTAATGACAACAATATCAACTTTTTTTTACACACCTACACCTACGCCTTACTGATAAAGGACACCGTCAACAGTATTGACGGCAAAATAGACTATGTTTGACAGGTGCAATATTTGAAAATCAATAATTATTTATTTATTTTTTAAATTACATTTAGATCTGAATTTATGTCAACCTATAGATTTTCAAACATCAACATGTCATAAATTAATATGCATTTGTGTACAAAATGACATATAAACATATTTTCCTATTATATTTTGCCTGGAAATGCTTCCAACACGCTTGCGTGTCGCGTGAAAAATAGGCGTTGGTTCTATTTCTAGCATGCATGCATTTTCCGTGCGGCTCGAGCAACGCCTGAGACGCGCGTCTCACTCAGGCAGTCTGCAAGCTCTAACCTGTAAACATGGGAGCCAAATTAAAAACGGACACGCCAAGCAGCTGAGACGCTTGCGCCACGCATCCAGTGTGTCGCCGGCCTTAGAATCAGCTGCAGGGCGGGATTTGCGCTGAACGCAGAGACTTCCGCCACTTAAAATGTTCGTTTGGAAACATGAAAATGTACCTATGTTCCGCACACAAAATATTGCATTCGGTCATTTGGTACACACGTGCACCATACCGAAAGCCCTATACCGAAACGGTCCAGTACGAATACACGTACTGCTACACCCTAATATATATATATATATATGTGTGTGTGTGTGTACATATATATATATATAGAGAGAGAGAGAGAGAGAGAGAGAGAGAGAGAGACAGAGAGAGAGAGAGAGAGAGAGAGAGAGAGAGAGACAGTGCAGTGGCTTGACTTTCCAGTTAAGCACATTAGAGATGTGATACAAGGGATAACTTCTCTGAGTTGAAACATGGTGGATGGTTTAACCATTCTGAGGCTTTAGGGAGTAAGACTTGGGAAGGAAAGAGCAAAAGGCTTGGGGTCTTTCTAGGAAATTAGTGGCTTTTGCAATTGTATGAATATCTAGCTATATGAAACTAATATTCTTTCCAAAATATAATGTGCTTAAGTGTTAAGAAATTGCTTTGTGCCACTTCATACTAAACTATATAGTTTCACCAGTTGTTTTGGTAAGTAGGTAGGCACACAGACAGACAGAGAGAGAATGAAGACTAAATAAAGAGCATGTTATAATATATATAAATGCCACATATATTGTACACTGACCCTTGGAAGGGCAAAGAAAATAGAGGGAAAGAGAGCAAGATGGAGATAAAGAATCAGATTTCTTCTGATCAAAGATGGGAAAATGAAAATTTGTTCGAAGATCTGCACCACTTATTCCTGTATTATTCCCTTTCAAGTAGTGATCCCTGTGGTTCGGCCAAAATGTGCCCTGCGATTTCACCGGCAGCTTAACAACCTCACTTCCCACGTTGCACTGCATGTTTTACTTGTGCAGAAATCTCCTACATAATTTGATTTCGTTTGCATGAAGTGTGTGAGACTAATTAGAATTTCAAAAAGGTATTACATGGAAGAGAACCCCATATGAGATGGTTAGCATCAAACAGCGTGACAGTTAATCCTTATCTGAACCCTGTAGTTTGGAAAGAGGCTAAGTGGTTTCTAAAAAAGCAAACATGATACTGATAGAGATAATGTAAGTATATTAGAAATAGAACCATCCGCAAATGGACTGTACACTAATTAAGAGCGGTTCTGGGTGTATGATGCCAACTCTTGAATGTGTTTCTTGACTGGAAGGCTGTTAAAAGTTTCCGCTGGCGGCTTTGAGGTACTGCTTTGGAAATGTCAAGCACACTTCTGCTTTAGTGAATGTGAAGACAAACAAACACATGCAATCTGCTCACTCTTATTGGATAAGGTCACCCGTTGGGTTCACAGTTGGAGCAGTGCTGTCAGGGGTCGGTCAGAGTGTGGGGTGTTTCAAATCGTCACGGCTCCATGCTGAGGATACAGAGCTACGGCACATGTTTCTCTGTTTCCAAATGCAGCGGCGTGTAATTGATTTGTTAATCATCCGAGGTCGCTCCTGA